>NW_026728876.1:222500-237500 GCF_030272615.1 Cryptomeria japonica
TGCTCCCTAAGGTGAGCTTCTCCTCATAGGCAATTCCGCTCTTATCCGGTCACGTTTGTGTGCCCGAATTTCGCAAGGCAACCTCCATGGGACATGGAAAAGACTCGAGAAGAGAGCTCGCTCACGGGAGAGAGAAGCCAAGGAGACCACGAGAGTGCTGAGAGTGGGACAGCGCTGAATAGGCGGGAGAAGCCTGCGCGTATAAACGGAGATATATATCCAATTGCAACGAAGGAACGTGCCAAAGATCGAGAACAATGGCAGAAATGCTAGTAACGTGCACTTCGGGACCAACGCATCACCGGAAGACAACCGCCAAACATCGAAAGAGTCGCGATGCTCCGCAACCTACGTGCAAAGCGGTCGCACACCGGGTAAGGGAGTGAGAGCCCCAAACATAGCTGGGCGAGGCGCTCACTCCGCTCTTTAATATCTCGTTAATACCGCCAAGGAAATGGCACAAGCACACACACACAAGCATCCTCGGAAGAGGACAGTTCGAGTGACAGGTCAAATCCAAGAGTTCCGAAGACTACCTCCAGGAACAATCGGGAACAAGACCGATTACAAGTCGTCGAGTCTGTTACTGGGCGAACACGAGATGCGCACAGGAAATCGATCAGCCCTCACAATGGCCCAAGGCCAGAGATCGGACTGCTACGATTTACCCCAACAATCATCGTGCCACTCTTCGCAGAGAGGTGATAGACGCCAACGAGCCCGCGCATAGCAATCGAGGTGTAAAAAGGGCGTTGAAGGCAGGAAGCCTGGACGAAAGAGGCTACGAGGTCACCTCGAAGCGGTCTAAGAATCGGGCGCACTTGGGGCGACTACCAGTGCCAACCCCTTATCCCGCGGTGCGTCCGACACACAGAAATTTCCAAGGCGGCCAAGGAGCCTCCCCGCATAGCAATCGGGGTGTGAGGTTACGGATGCAGCATTGATAGCAATCGAGGTGTGAGGCGAAGGATGCAGAAGTGAGAGCCGAGGGATGTAGCAGAGATAGCAATCGGGGTGTGTGATGCAGAAGAGATAGCAATCGAGGTGTGCGGTGGGAAGGGCCCAGCAGCCAGAATGCATGAAGCGACGGATGAAGCAGTGATGACAACCGGGCTGTGAGGAGAGGAGGGATGCAGCCAAGAAAGCAATCAGGGCTCGAGGCAAGGGATGCATCAAGGATAGCAATCATGTTGTGAGGCGAGATTCCAAAGGCTAAACGTGAGAGGCTGCAGGGTCGACTCAGAGAGGTCTATGCATGTGAGAGGCTGAAAGCAAGGTCGACTCGGAGCGGTCTATGCATCGGGCGCGCTTGGGGCGACTACCAGTGCCAACCCCTTATCCCGCGACGCGTCCGACAAAGAGAACGTTCCAAGGCGGCAGAGGAGGTTACCAGCCGAAGGATGCAGTAGCAATAACAGGTATAGTTCCGCGGCGGCCGAGAAGACTCACCGCATAGGAATCGGGATGCGAGGCGAGGGATGCGGCGGGAAGGCCCCGACGGCTAAACGGAAGAGGCTGCAGGGCCGCCTCGGAATGGTCCAAGCATCGGATGCGATTGGGACGACTACCAGTGCCAACCCCTTATCCCGCGATGCGTCCGATACACAGATAGTTCCAAGGCGGCCGAGGAGCCTCACCGCATATCAATCGGGGTGCGAGGCGAGGGATGGGGCGGGAAGGCCCCAACGGCTAGACGGAAGAGGCTTCAGGGCCACCTCGGAATGGTCCAAGCATCGGACGCGCTTGGGGCGACTGCCAGTGCCAACCCCTTATCCCGCGATGCGTCCGATACACAGATGGTTCCAAGGCGGCCGAGGAGCCTCACCGCATAGCAATCGGGGGTGCGAGGCGAGGGATGGGGCGGGAAGGCCCCAACGGCTAGACGGAAGAGGCTTCAGGGCCGCCTAGGAATGGTCCAAGCATCGGACACGCTTGGGGCGACTACCAGTGACAGCCCCCTATCCCGCGATGCGTCCGATACGAAGATGGTTCCAAGGCGGCCGAGGAGCCTCACCGCATAGCAATCGGGGTGCGAGGTGGGGGATGCGGCGAGATGGCCCCAACGGCTAGACGGAAGAGGCCACAGGGCCGCGTCGGAATAGTCCAAGCATCGGACGCGCTTGGGGCGACTACCAGTGACAACCCCTTATCCCGCGATGCGTCCGATACGAAGATAGTTCCAAGGCGGCCGAGGAGCCTCACCGCATAGCAATCGGGGTGCGAGGTGGGGGATGCGGCGAGATGGCCCCAACGGCTAGACGGAAGAGGCTGCAGGGCCGCCTCGGAATAGTCCAAGCATCGGACGCGCTTGGGGCCACTACCAGTGACAACCCCTTATCCCGCGATGCGTCCGATACGAAGATAGTTCCAAGGCGGCCGAAGAGCCTCACCGCATAGCAATCGGGGTGCGAGGTGGGGGATGCGGCGAGATGGCCCCAACGGCTAGACGGAAGAGGCCACAGGGCCGCCTCGGAATAGTCCAAGCATCGGACGCGCTTGGGGCGACTACCAGTGACAACCCCTTATCCCGCGATGCGTCCGATACGAAGATAGTTCCCAGGCGGCCGAGGAGCCTCACCGCATAGCAATCGGGGTGCGAGGCGAGGGATGCGGCGAGATGGCCCCAAAGGCTAGACGGAAGAGGCTGCAGGGCTGCCTCGGAATAGTCCAAGCATCGGACGCGCTTGGGGCGACTACCACTGCCAACCCCTTATCCCGCGATGCGTCCGATACACAGATAGTTCCGAGGCGGCCGAGGAGGTGGGGGATGCAGCGAGATGGCCCCAACGGCTAGACGGAAGAGGCTGCAGGGCCGCCTCGGAATAGTCCAAGCATCGGACGCGCTTGGGGCGACTACCAGTGACAACCCCTTATCCCGCGATGCGTCCGATACACAGATAGTTCCGAGGCGGCCAAGGAGCCTCACCGCATAGCAATCGTGGTGCGAGGTGGGGGATGCGGCGAGATGGCCCCAACGGCTAGACGGAAGAGGCTGCAGGGCCGCCTCGGAATGGTCCAAGCATCGGATGCGCTTGGGGCGACTACCACTGCCAACCCCTTATCCCGCGATGCGTCCGATACACAGATAGTTCCAAGGCGGCCGAGGAGCCTCACAGCATAGCAATCAGGGTGCGAGGCGAGGGATGCGGCGAGAAAGCCCCAACGGCTAGAGGGAAGAGGCTTCAGGTCCGCCTCGGAATGGTCCAAGCATCGGACGCGCTTGGGGCGACTACCAGTGACAACCCCTTATCCCGCGACGCGTCCGATACACAGATAGTTCCAAGGCGGCCGAGGAGCCTCACCGCATAGCAATCGGGGTGCGAGGCGAGGGATGCGGCGAGAAGGACCCAACGGCTACACGGAAGAGGCTTCGGGGCCGCCTCGGAATGGTCCAAGCATCGGACGCGCTTGGGGCGACTACCAGTGACAACCCCTTATCCCGCGACGCGTCCGATACACAGATAGTTCCAAGGCGGCCGAGGAGCCTCACCGCATAGCAATCGGGGTGCGAGGCGAGGGATGCGGCGAGAAGGACCCAACGGCTAGACGGAAGAGGCTTCGGGGCCGCCTCGGAATGGTCCAAGCATCGGACGCGCTTGGGGCGACTACCAGTGACAACCCCTTATCCCGCGACGCGTCCGATACACAGATAGTTCCAAGGCGGCCGAGGAGCCTCACCGCATAGCAATCGGGGTGCGAGGCGAGGGATGCGGCGAGAAGGACCCAACGGCTAGACGGAAGAGGCTTCGGGTCCGCCTCGGAATGGTCCAAGCATCGGACGCGCTTGGGGCGACTACCAGTGACAACCCCTTATCCCGCGACGCGTCCGATACACAGATAGTTCCAAGGCGGCCGAGGAGCCTCACCGCATAGCAATCGGGGTGCGAGGCGAGGGATGCGGCGAGAAGGACCCAACGGCTAGACGGAAGAGGCTTCGGGTCCGCCTCGGAATGGTCCAAGCATCGGACGCGCTTGGGGCGACTACCAGTGACAACCCCTTATCCCGCGACGCGTCCGATACACAGATAGTTCCAAGGCGGCCGAGGAGCCTCACCGCATAGCAATCGGGGTGCGAGGCGAGGGATGCGGCGAGAAGGACCCAACGGCTAGACGGAAGAGGCTTCGGGTCCGCCTCGGAATGGTCCAAGCATCGGACGCGCTTGGGGCGACTACCAGTGACAACCCCTTATCCCGCGACGCGTCCGATACACAGATAGTTCCGAGGCGGCCGAGGAGCCTCACCGCATAGCAATCGGGGTGCGAGGCGAAGGATGCGGCGAGAAGGACCCAACGGCTAGACGGAAGAGGCTTCGGGTCCGCCTCGGAATGGTCCAAGCATCGGACGCGCTTGGGGCGACTACCAGTGACAACCCCTTATCCCGCGACGCGTCCGATACACAGATAGTTCCAAGGCGGCCGAGGAGCCTCACCGCATAGCAATCGGGGTGCGAGGCGAGGGATGCGGCGAGAAGGACCCAACGGCTAGACGGAAGAGGCTTCAGGGCCGCCTCGGAATGGTCCAAGCATCGAACGCGCTTGGGGCGACTACCAGTGACAACCCCTTATCCCGCGACGCGTCCGATACACAGATAGTTCCGAGGCGGCCGAGGAGCCTCACCGCATAGCAATCGGGGTGCGAGGCGAGGGATGCGGCGAGAAGGACCCAACGGCTAGACGGAAGAGGCTTCAGGGCCGCCTCGGAATGGTCCAAGCATCGGACGCGCTTGGGGCGACTACCAGTGACAACCCCTTATCCCGCGACGCGTCCGATACACAGATAGTTCCGAGGCGGCCGAGGAGCCTCACCGCATAGCAATCGGGGTGCGAGGCGAGGGATGCGGCGAGAAGGACCCAACGGCTAGACGGAAGAGGCTTCAGGGCCGCCTCGGAATGGTCCAAGCATCGGACGCGCTTGGGGCGACTACCAATGACAACCCCTTATCCCGCGACGCGTCCGATACACAGATAGTTCCGAGGCGGCCGAGGAGCCTCACCGCATAGCAATCGGGGTGCGAGGCGAGGGATGCGGCGAGAAGGACCCAACGGCTAGACGGAAGAGGCTTCAGGGCCGCCTCGGAATGGTCCAAGCATCGGACGCGCTTGGGGCGACTACCAGTGACAACCCCTTATCCCGCGACGCGTCCGATACACAGATAGTTCCGAGGCGGCCGAGGAGCCTCACCGCATAGCAATCGGGGTGCGAGGCGAGGGATGCGGCGAGAAGGACCCAACGGCTAGACGGAAGAGGCTTCAGGGCCGCCTCGGAATGGTCCAAGCATCGGACGCGCTTGGGGCGACTACCGTTGCCAACCCCTTATCCCGCGATGCGTCTGATACACAGATAGTTCCGAGGCGGCCGAGGAGCCTCACCGCATAGCAATCGGGTTGCGAGGCAGATTATTGGGAAGGGAACCCCCTGGGATGCGGCTCAAGCAGTGCCCAAAGGGACTGGAATGCGGAATCACATCGAGAGACCCAAATGCTATACGAGGGCTCAAATCGAATTATCGATTTGGCCACGACATGGACGCATCGGAACGACTACCTTTGCCGAACCACTCGCAATTGCATCCATACCGAAACCAATAGACATTTCCGTTAGAGCCCTCGCATAGCATTCGGGAATCTCGCATGCCCCTCTAAATCGACCAATGCTGGCGCTCAATGAAAATCCGAGCGCTACCACCGTTCGAGCGCCAGCATTGGTCGAGTTAGAGGGGCACGGGGGAGAATGCTCCAGTCAACACCTCCCCTATATAAGTTATTTGTCCGATTCTCGCACAACCGTAGTCTGCCTCGTCGAATCAAACAACGGTCCCAGATTCCGACTTCCGTTCCGTAGAGACCCAAAAGCTAGATGGAGGCTCGCAAGAAAGAGAGTCGGCGCATAGCAATCGGGTTTCTCGAACGTTTAGGGACCGAGCTCACTTGCGGATAGGGCAAAATCCGCCAAGCAACCCAAAAGCTAGACGGGGGCTCGAATCGAATCGCCTAGGCGGCCACAACAACGACGTGTTGGATCGACTACCAGTGCCAAACCATTCAGCAAGACTAGTCTGTGTCGAGGCCGGATAGAGATTCTCAGAGAGCGCCCGCATAGCATTTAGGAGACCTGCCGCGTCCCTCACACTCGACAAATGGTGGTGCACGTTTATAAATCCGAGCGATCCCAACCCTTTCAAGCACCAACATCGGTCGAGATAGAGGGGCACGGAGGGGGCTGCGTGAGACAACACAGTCCCCTATATAAGTTATTTGTCCGATTCTCACACATCCGAAGAATGGTCATCAAATCGGACAACAGCCCAAACTTCCGACTTCCGTCCCAGAAAGCCCAAGAGCTATCTAAAACGTTCATGGCCGGAACTCGATCGCGGCTATACCAGTCCGCCAAGCAACCCAAAAGCTAGACTGGAGCTCTAGTCGAATCACCTCTGTGGCCATTGCAAGGACGTGTTGGAGCGACTACCATTGCCGAACCATTCCGCAGGTCGAGTCCATACCAAGGCCGCATAGAGATTCACGATGAGCTCCTGCATAGCAATCAGGAGACTTGCCGTGTCCATCACAATCGATAAATCCTGGTGCAAGATTTTTGCATCCGAGCGCTCCAACCAGTCGAGCACCAGCATCAATCGACATAAACGGGCACGGGGGGAGGATGCTCGAGAACACTACCTCCCCTATATAAGTTATTTGTCCGATTCTCAAGCAGCCGAAGTCTGGTCATCGAATCGGGTCAAAGACCACAACTTCCGACTTTACCCACAATGCAAGTCATCGAATCGAACATCGGCCCCCGAGTCGGACTCCATGCGTATGTCAGGTCATCGGACCCAAATTCCGCCTTCCTGCGCATGGCGGGCCATCAATATCAACTCGGTCATCGGACCCAAACTCCGCCTTTTTGCGTATGGCACGCCTTCAAATCGGTCATCGGACCCAAATTCCGCCTTCCTGTGCATGGCGGGCCATCAACATCAACTCGGTCATCGGACCCAAATTCCGCCTTTCTGCGCATGGCACGCCATCAACTCGGTCATCGGACCCAAATTCCGCCTTCCTGCGCATGGCAGGTCATCGGACACAAATTCAGACCTCGCCAATATGCCTACGTATCGAATCGGTCATCGGACCCAACTTCCGACTTCATCCATACTGTAGGGTCTTTGAGGTTGGCGCGGTGCGCTCAACCCAGGGAGTCGACCCATCGAAGCATACACCTCCCCTATATAAGCTATTTGTCCGATTCCCACACCTGTGTAGTTTGCACCTCTGACCAGGACATCGACCCCAACTTCCGAACTCGACTGCAACGACGGCACCAGCGCCTTGGTGCGCACCTTGCGACGCACAGTCCCAACATTCGCCTTCCTGCACATGGCAGGTCATCGGACCCAAATTCCGACCTCGCGAGTATGCCTACATATCGAATCGGTCATCGGACCCAACTTCCGACTTCATCCATACCGTAGGGTCTTTGAGGTTGGCGCGGTGCGCTCAACCCGGGGAGTCGACCCAACGAAGCATACACCTCCCCTATATAAGCTATTTGTCCGATTCCCACACCTGTGTAGTTTGCACCTCCGATCAAGACATCGACCCCAACTTCCGAACTCGCCTCCAACGACCGAACCAGCGCCTTGGTGCGCACCTTGCAACGCACAGTGCCAACATTCGCCTTCCTGCACGTGGCAGGTCATCGGACCCAAATTCCGACCTCGCGAGTATGCCTACATATCGAATCGGTCATCGGACCCAACTTCCGACTTCATCCATACCGTAGGGTCTTTGAGGTTGGCGCGGTGCGCTCAACCCGGGGAGTCGACCCAACGAAGCATACACCTCCCCTATATAAGCTATTTGTCCGATTCCCACACCTGTGTAGCTTGCACCTCCGATCAGGACATCGACCCCAACTTCCGAACTCGACTAAAAAGACCGCACCAGCGCCTTGGTGTGCACCTTGCAACGCACAGTGTCAACATTCGCCTTCCTGCACATGGCAGGTCATCGGACCCAAATTCCGACCTCATGAGCATACCTACTAATCGAATCGGTCATCGGACCCAACTTCCGACTTCATCCATACCGTAGGGTCTTTGAGGTTGGCGCGGTGCGCTCAACCTGGGGAGTCGACCCATCGAAGCATACACCTCCCCTATATAAGCTATTTGTCCGATTCCGACACCTGTGTAGTTTGCACCTCCGCTCAGGACATCGACCCCAACTTCCGAACTCGCCTGCAACGACCGAACCAGCGCCTTGGTGCGCACCAAAAGTGCGCACTTTTGGAGGGCACTTTTCTGCGCTCCAAAGGTGCGCACTTTTGGAGGGCACTTTTTGGAGGGCACTTTTCTGCGCTCCAAAGGTGCGCACTTTTGGAGGGCACTTTTTGGAGGGCACTTTTCTGCGCTCCAAAGGTGCGCACTTTTGGAGGGCACTTTTTGGAGGGCACTTTTCTGCGCTCCAAAGGTGCGCACTTTTGGAGGGCACTTTTTGGAGGGCACTTTTCTGCGCTCCAAAGGTGCGCACTTTTGGAGGGCACTTTTTGGAGGGCACTTTTCTGCGCTCCAAAGGTGCGCACTTTTGGAGGGCACTTTTTGGAGGGCACTTTTCTGCGCTCCAAAGGTGCGCACTTTTGGAGGGCACTTTTTGGAGGGCACTTTTCTGCGCTCCAAAGGTGCGCACTTTTGGAGGGCACTTTTTGGAGGGCACTTTTCTGCGCTCCAAAGGTGCGCACTTTTGGAGGGCACTTTTTGGAGGGCACTTTTCTGCGCTCCAAAGGTGCGCACTTTTGGAGGGCACTTTTCTGCGCTCCAAAGGTGCGCACTTTTGGAGGGCACTTTTGTGCACTCCAAAGGTGCGCACTTTTGGAGGGCACTTTTCCTGTGCTCCAAAGGTGCACACCTAGGTGAGCACCTTCGACCACACCTTGTAGCACACCAAACTCTGACTTTCGACTTCATCCGCAATGCAGGGTCTTTGAGGTTGGCGCAATGCGCACAACCAGGGGAGTCGACCCATCAAACCCAACACCTCCCCTATATAAGCTATTTGTCTGATTCTCATACATGCGTAGCCTGCAGGAGCAATTAGGACATCGACCCCAACTTTCGGCTTCTAAACGAAAACAAGGTCTTTGAGGTTGGTGTAATGCGAACAACTAGGGGAGTCAACCCATCAAACCCAACACCTCCCCTATATAAGCTATTTGTCTGATTCTCATACATGTGTAGTCTACAGGAGCAATTAGGACATCGACCCCAACTTTTGACTTCTTAACGAAAACAAGGTCTTTGAGGTTGACGTAATGCGCACAACCAGGGGAGTCGACCCATCAAACCCAACACCTCCCCTATATAAGCTATTTGTCCGATTCTCATACATGTGTAGCCTGCAGGAGCCATTAGGACATTGACCCCAACTTTTGACTTCTTAACGAAAACAAGGTCTTTGAGGTTGGCGTAATGCGCACAACCAAGGGAGTTGACCCATCAAACCCAACACCTCCCCTATATAAGCTATTTGTCTGATTCTCATACATGTGTAGCCTGCAACAACGATTAGGACATCCACCCCAACTTCTGAATTCGTCTGCGTTGACCGCACCAAAGGTGCACGCCTTGGTGCTCACCAAAATCCGACTTCCGACTTCTTCTGCTATGCGGGGTCTTTGAGGTTGGCGCAGTGCGCACAACCAGGGGAGTCAACCCACCGAATGCAACACCTCCCCTATATAAGCTATTTGTCTGATTCTCATACATGCGTAGACTGCAGCAATGATTAGGACATCCACCCCAACTTTTGACTTCTTAAACAAGACAGGGTCTTTGAAGTTGGTGCAGTGCACACAACCAGGGGAGTCGACCCATCAAACGCAACACCTCCCCTATATAAAGCTATTTGTCCGATTCTCATACGTGTAGTCTGCAGCAGCGATTAGGACATCGACCCCAACTTCCGAATTCGTTTGCATTGACCGCACCAAAGGTGCACGCCTTGGTGTGCACCCTGGAGTGCACTTTGGTGCTCACCTCGGTGCACACTTTGGTGTGCACCTCGGTGTGCACCAAAGGTGCGCACCTTGGAGCGCACCAAAGGTGTACACTTTGGAGCGCACCACATAGGGTCTTTGAGAGGTTGGCGCAGTGCGCACACCAAGGTGGGTGTTGAGGTGCGTGCCGAGGTGGGTGGGTGCTAGGGTGCGCTCCATGGTGGGTGCCAGGGTGGGTGCGTGCTAGGGTGGATTCCAAAGAGGGTCATAGGGTGGGTGCCAAGGTGGGTTGGTGATATAGTGGGTTCAAAGGTGGGTACTAGGGTGGGTTCCAAGGTGGGTCACAAGTTGGGTGCCAGGATGCGTGGGTGTTAGGTTGGGTGCCAAGGTGGGCTCCTGCGTGGGTGGGTGCTAGGGTGGGTTTCAAGGTGGACGCGAGGGCGGGTGCCAAGGTGGGTAACAAGTTGGGTGTTAGGATGGGTGAGTGCTAGAGTGGGTGCCAAGGTGGGTGGGTGCTAAGGTGGATGCCAAGGTGGTTCACAGGGTGGGTGGGTTCTAGGGTGAGTTCCAAGGTGGGTCACAGGTTCAGTGCTAGGGTGGGTGTCAAGGCGGGTGTCGAGGTGCCTGGGTGCTAGGGTGTGGATGCCAATGTGGGTCATAGGGTGGGTACTAGGGTGGGCTGCAATGTGGGTGCCAAGGTGGGTAACATGCTCGGTGGGTTCTAAATTGGGTGCCAGGGTGGGTGTGCACCCACCTTGCCCGAGGTGGGTGCCAAGGTGCCAGTGTGGGTGGGTGCTAAGGTGGATGCCAAGGTGGGTGAGAAGGTGGGTGATAGGTTGAGTGGTAGGATGGGTGGGTGCCAAGATGGGTCACAGGGTGGGTGCAAGGGTGGGTAGGTGCTAGGGTTGGTGTCAGGGTGGGTGGGTGCTAGGTTGGGTTCCAAGGTGGGTGCGAGGGTGAGTGTCAAGGTGGGTCACAGGTTAGGTGCTAGGATGGGTGAGTGCTAGGGTGCAAAGGTGCCAGGGTGGGTGCTAGGATGGGTCGATGCTAGGGTGAGTGGCAAGGTGGGTCCACAAGTGTCAAGGTGGGTGCCGAGGTGGGTGCCAAGTCGGCGACTGCTATGGTGGATGCCAAGGTGGGTCACGGGGTGGGTGCCAAGTTGCTAGGTTGGGTTCCAAGGTGGGTGCCAACGTGGGTGCTAGGGTGCGTGGGTTAAAGGGTGTGTCACAACGTGGGTGCCAGGATGGGTGCGCACCCACACTGGCCAAGACGGGTGCGGGTGCAAGGTTGGGTTCCAAGCCCGGTCACAGGCTGGGTGCTAGGATGGGTGGGTGCCAAGGTGGGCACCAGGGTGGGTGCACCCACCCTGGCCAAGGTGGGTCACGGGGTGGGTCCTAGGGTGGGTAACGGGGTGGGTACTAAGGTGCGTGCCAAGGTGGGTCATAGGGTGGGTGCCAAGGTGGGCACCAGGGTGGGTGTGCACCAACCCTAGCCAGGGTAGGTCACGGGGTGGTTGTCGGGGTGGGCGTCAAGGAGCCAAGGTGGGTGGCAAGTAGCCAAGTTGCGTGCCAAGGTGGGTGTCGGGGTGGGTGCCAAGGATCCAAGGTGGGTGCCAAGGAACCAAGGTGGGTGTCTGGGTGGGTGCCGAGGTGGGAGCCAGGGTGGGTCCCAAGGTGAGTGCAAAGGTGGGTGCCAGGGTCAAGGTGAGTGCCAATGTGGGTTCCAAGGTGCCAGGGTCAGGGTGAGTGCCAATGTGGGTTCAAAGGTGCTAAGTTGGGTGCGAGGTTGGGTGCGAGGGTGGGTGGGTGCCAAGGTGTGCTAGGTGGAAGCCCGGGTGGGTCGGCATCCCATGGGTGTCGAGTTGGGTGCCTGATGGGTGCTTCTTGTCAAGTTTTAGTCGTCGGGACTCATTTCGAGCCTTAGAGGTCGTTTCTTGTCCGGTTGCCCTGTCTTCGACCTGGGAACCCAATTTTGGTCCTCGGGTCCCATTTTTTTTTGTCTCGCATCCCACTTTTGGCCTGTGGCCTTTTCGGGGTCGATTCTCGTTTTGGGCATCAGAGCATGTTTCTTCTCCTAAAACCCAATATTTGTTTATTAAGTCTCGGAACACATTTTTGTTCTCGTGGACCCATCATGGGTCTTGGAACGCATTTGTGGTCCTTGGGTCCCATTTTGCATCCCGAAACTTGTGTTTTGGTGCTTGATCCCTATTTTGGGTGCCCACCTTGCACCAAGTGCGCACCCGGGGCAAACCGAGCGCCTTGGTGCACCGGGGCAAGATCGAGCGTGCACCCGAGGCGCCCCGAACATGCACCAAGGTGCACTCGGCCCACATGTGAGCGCAGGTCGTTGCGCCCGAGGTGGTGTGTGGGCACCGCGTTGCAGACGGGACACTGCACGCACACGACGCCCCCTCCAGGTGCACGCACGTAGGCCGGGCCGGGTGCACACCCGACGCCCTAGCAAGGTGCGCGCACCCGGGCAGGGCTCACACTTGGCGAACGGGGCGCACTTCGCGAGGGAGGGTGTGCACCTCGACGGGGGTGGGTGGCCGGGGTGGATTCGCACGTGGGTCGCGGTTTGCTAAGTACACACTGCGACAAGCTCATAACGGGTGCGATCATACCAGCATTAGTGCACCGGATCCCATCAGAACTCCGCAGTTAAGCGCGCTTGGGCCGGAGTAGTACTGGGATGGGTGACCTCCCGGGAAGTCCCGGTGTTGCACCCTTTTTTAGTTTTTCGCCGGGCGTCGCAATGCTATTTGAATAAACCTTTTGCCCGTTTGCGTTCTCGTCGGGGCCGGGCCGGGCCGGGGTGCGCTGCCCGCACTACCGCGCGCGCGGGGGCGACACCGAGCGCGCACCCGAGGCGCCCCGAGCACACAGGCCACGGTGCAACCCGGGCGTTGTGCGCGCACCCCGGTGCGCCCGAGGTGCTGCGCGCGCACCCAGGTGAAATCGGTGTGCACCTCGGCCAGTGCGCGCTCGGTCGAGTCGCGCACGTTGGCCAAGGTGCACGGTGATGTTTCTTACTCTAAGGTTCCGCACCAGACGCCCGGGACAGGTGAGCGAAGCTGGGCGGGGCCGGGTGCGCGGCCGGGGCAGGTGCACGCAGCTGGAGAGAGCTTTGGAGCACACTTCGGAGCGCACCAATGATGCGCTCCATTCAAAAGTTTCCTGAAAAGGCAAAAAAAGTTGAGATTATAGAATTTCCCACTTGAGAGATTGTAAAAAAAAAAAATTTAAAATGAAGGAAACGCGGGTGCCAAGGTGTGCGCAGCCCAGCCAAGGTGTGCGCACCAAGGCGCCCACCCTGGCGAAGGTGCACGCAAGGTGCGCACCCGAGGCAAACCGGACAATTAACCCAACTTTCGACTTCGCGCGCACCTTGGAGCGCACTTCGGAGCGCTCCTTGGTGCGCACCAATCTTGGGCACCTCGGAGTGCACCATGGCGCCCACCAAGGTGCGCACCCGGGGCAAACCGAGCTCCGACTTCGTGCGCACCTTGGAGCGCACGAAAGGTGCGCACCATGGCGCCCACCAAGGTGCGCAGCCCAGCCAAGGCGTGCGCATCAAGGTGCGCACCCTGGCGAAGGTGCGCACCCGGGGCAAACCGAGCTCCGACTTCGTGCGCACCTTGGAGCGCACAAAAGGTGCGCAACCCAGCCAAGGTGTGCGCACCCCGGTCAAACCGAGCTCCGAATCGTGCGCACCAGAGGTGCACGCCATCGTGCGCACCTTGGAGCACACTTCGGAGCCCTCCTTGGTGCGCGCCGATGTTGCGCACCTCGGAGCGCACCCGGGGAAAACAATGCAATTAACCCGACTTTCGACTTCGTGGGCACCTCGGAGCGCTCTCGGGTTCGCACCTCGGAGCACACCGAGGTGCGCACCTTTGATGCGCTGCCTTCACCAATTTCCAGAAAAGGCAAGAAAACATTGAGAAGGTGTGCGCACCGAGGTGCCCACCCTGGCGAAGGTGCACGCGAGGTGCGCACCCGGGGCAAACCGGGCTCCGACTTCGTGCACGCCGCACCTTGGAGCACACTTCGGAGCGCTCCTTGGTGCGCACCAGGGCGCGCAACCCAGCCGAGGTGCCCACCCCGGCGAAGGTGCACGCGAGGTGCGCACCCGGGGCAAACCAGGCTCCGACTTCGTGCACGCCATGGTGCCCACCGCGGCGAAGGTGCACGCGAGGTGCGCACCCGGGGCAAACCGGGCTCCGACTTCGTGCACGCCGCACCTTGGAGCACACTTCGGAGCGCTCCTTGGTGCGCACCATGGTGCCCACCAGGGCGCGCAACCCCGCCGAAGGTGCACGCGAGGTGCGCACCCGGGGCAAACCGGGCTCCGACTTCGTGCACGCCGCACCTTGGAGCACACTTCGGAGCGCTCCTTGGTGCGCACCATGGTGCCCACCAGGGCGCGCAACCCCGCCGAAGGTGCACGCGAGGTGCGCACCCGGGGCAAACCGGGCTCCGACTTCGTGCACGCCGCACCTTGGAGCACACTTCGGAGCGCTCCTTGGTGCGCACCAGGGCGCGCAACCCAGCCGAGGTGCCCACCCCGGCGAAGGTGCGTACCCGGGGCAAACCGGGCTCCGACTTCGTGCACGCCGCACCTTGGAGCACACTTCGGAGCGCTCCTTGGTGCGCACCATGGTGCCCACCAGGCCGCGCAACCCAGCCAAGGTGTGCGCACCAAGGTGCACGCGAGGTGCGCACCCGGGGCAAACCGGGGTCCGACTTCGTGCACGCCGCACCTTGGAGCACACATCGGGGCGCTCCCGGGTTCGCACCGGCGTTGCGCACCGTGGTGGGCACCTCGGAGCACACCAAGGTGGGCAGCGAGGTGCGCACCTTTGATGCGATGCCTTCACTAATTTCCATAAAAGGCAAAAAAAAAACGAGATTTTAAAATTTCCGTTTTGAAAGATAATGAGAAAAAGGGAATGCTGGTGCCATCTTGAGCCCGCCCTGGTGCGCAGCCCAGCCAAGGTG
>NW_026728876.1:247500-272500 GCF_030272615.1 Cryptomeria japonica
CCCGGTTACCCGAAAACCACCGCACCGTCGATGCTCGCGACAGTCATGCCGTGAGACTGTGCACCGTGCACGCGACCGAGTAAGGCCACTCAGAGACATCCATTTCCCAGGCATATGCCCCCTACGCACTTTTGGTGGTGCACCCCGCACGAACAATCCCGCCTCGACCAGCCTGAACAATTCCCCTCTCGAAGGAAGGCCTCGGCCTTAATCGTCCACGACAAACAGCTCGACGAGGCATGAAGCACCCACGGGAGCCGGAGCATGACGATGCAGAGTCTCGGTTCACAGGAGCCTGGGAAGAACATCCCGTACGGAACCCTTTACCCGAAAACATCCGAACCGCACATGCTCGCGACAGTCCTGCCGTTAGAGAATGCACCGTGCACGCGACCGAGTAAGGCCACTCAGAGACATCCATTTCCCAGGTATATGCCCCCTACGCACTTTTGGTGGCGCAACTCGCACGAACAGTCCCACCTCGACCCCGTAAACAAGCTTTTTTGCCTCGAAGAGTTCGTCGGAGACGAAGAAGCAACCTTCAGTGCAAACGTAGCACTCTTTTGTGCAACCGCCCAAACAACGCCCCCTCTACCCTCTGTCGAAACACTCGGCATTGCTGCTCCCTAAGGTGAGCTTCTCCTCATAGGCAATTCCGCTCTTATCCGGTCACGTTTGTGTGCCCGAATTTCGCAAGGCAACCTCCATGGGACATGGAAAAGACTCGAGAAGAGAGCTCGCTCACGGGAGAGAGAAGCCAAGGAGACCACGAGAGTGCTGAGAGTGGGACAGCGCTGAATAGGCGGGAGAAGCCTGCGCGTATAAACGGAGATATATATCCAATTGCAACGAAGGAACGTGCCAAAGATCGAGAACAATGGCAGAAATGCTAGTAACGTGCACTTCGGGACCAACGCATCACCGGAAGACAACCGCCAAACATCGAAAGAGTCGCGATGCTCCGCAACCTACGTGCAAAGCGGTCGCACACCGGGTAAGGGAGTGAGAGCCCCAAACATAGCTGGGCGAGGCGCTCACTCCGCTCTTTAATATCTCGTTAATACCGCCAAGGAAATGGCACAAGCACACACACACAAGCATCCTCGGAAGAGGACAGTTCGAGTGACAGGTCAAATCCAAGAGTTCCGAAGACTACCTCCAGGAACAATCGGGAACAAGACCGATTACAAGTCGTCGAGTCTGTTACTGGGCGAACACGAGATGCGCACAGGAAATCGATCAGCCCTCACAATGGCCCAAGGCCAGAGATCGGACTGCTACGATTTACCCCAACAATCATCGTGCCACTCTTCGCAGAGAGGTGATAGACGCCAACGAGCCCGCGCATAGCAATCGAGGTGTAAAAAGGGCGTTGAAGGCAGGAAGCCTGGACGAAAGAGGCTACGAGGTCACCTCGAAGCGGTCTAAGAATCGGGCGCACTTGGGGCGACTACCAGTGCCAACCCCTTATCCCGCGGTGCGTCCGACACACAGAAATTTCCAAGGCGGCCAAGGAGCCTCCCCGCATAGCAATCGGGGTGTGAGGTTACGGATGCAGCATTGATAGCAATCGAGGTGTGAGGCGAAGGATGCAGAAGTGAGAGCCGAGGGATGTAGCAGAGATAGCAATCGGGGTGTGTGATGCAGAAGAGATAGCAATCGAGGTGTGCGGTGGGAAGGGCCCAGCAGCCAGAATGCATGAAGCGACGGATGAAGCAGTGATGACAACCGGGCTGTGAGGAGAGGAGGGATGCAGCCAAGAAAGCAATCAGGGCTCGAGGCAAGGGATGCATCAAGGATAGCAATCATGTTGTGAGGCGAGATTCCAAAGGCTAAACGTGAGAGGCTGCAGGGTCGACTCAGAGAGGTCTATGCATGTGAGAGGCTGAAAGCAAGGTCGACTCGGAGCGGTCTATGCATCGGGCGCGCTTGGGGCGACTACCAGTGCCAACCCCTTATCCCGCGACGCGTCCGACAAAGAGAACGTTCCAAGGCGGCAGAGGAGGTTACCAGCCGAAGGATGCAGTAGCAATAACAGGTATAGTTCCGCGGCGGCCGAGAAGACTCACCGCATAGGAATCGGGATGCGAGGCGAGGGATGCGGCGGGAAGGCCCCGACGGCTAAACGGAAGAGGCTGCAGGGCCGCCTCGGAATGGTCCAAGCATCGGATGCGATTGGGACGACTACCAGTGCCAACCCCTTATCCCGCGATGCGTCCGATACACAGATAGTTCCAAGGCGGCCGAGGAGCCTCACCGCATATCAATCGGGGTGCGAGGCGAGGGATGGGGCGGGAAGGCCCCAACGGCTAGACGGAAGAGGCTTCAGGGCCACCTCGGAATGGTCCAAGCATCGGACGCGCTTGGGGCGACTGCCAGTGCCAACCCCTTATCCCGCGATGCGTCCGATACACAGATGGTTCCAAGGCGGCCGAGGAGCCTCACCGCATAGCAATCGGGGGTGCGAGGCGAGGGATGGGGCGGGAAGGCCCCAACGGCTAGACGGAAGAGGCTTCAGGGCCGCCTAGGAATGGTCCAAGCATCGGACACGCTTGGGGCGACTACCAGTGACAGCCCCCTATCCCGCGATGCGTCCGATACGAAGATGGTTCCAAGGCGGCCGAGGAGCCTCACCGCATAGCAATCGGGGTGCGAGGTGGGGGATGCGGCGAGATGGCCCCAACGGCTAGACGGAAGAGGCCACAGGGCCGCGTCGGAATAGTCCAAGCATCGGACGCGCTTGGGGCGACTACCAGTGACAACCCCTTATCCCGCGATGCGTCCGATACGAAGATAGTTCCAAGGCGGCCGAGGAGCCTCACCGCATAGCAATCGGGGTGCGAGGTGGGGGATGCGGCGAGATGGCCCCAACGGCTAGACGGAAGAGGCTGCAGGGCCGCCTCGGAATAGTCCAAGCATCGGACGCGCTTGGGGCCACTACCAGTGACAACCCCTTATCCCGCGATGCGTCCGATACGAAGATAGTTCCAAGGCGGCCGAAGAGCCTCACCGCATAGCAATCGGGGTGCGAGGTGGGGGATGCGGCGAGATGGCCCCAACGGCTAGACGGAAGAGGCCACAGGGCCGCCTCGGAATAGTCCAAGCATCGGACGCGCTTGGGGCGACTACCAGTGACAACCCCTTATCCCGCGATGCGTCCGATACGAAGATAGTTCCCAGGCGGCCGAGGAGCCTCACCGCATAGCAATCGGGGTGCGAGGCGAGGGATGCGGCGAGATGGCCCCAAAGGCTAGACGGAAGAGGCTGCAGGGCTGCCTCGGAATAGTCCAAGCATCGGACGCGCTTGGGGCGACTACCACTGCCAACCCCTTATCCCGCGATGCGTCCGATACACAGATAGTTCCGAGGCGGCCGAGGAGGTGGGGGATGCAGCGAGATGGCCCCAACGGCTAGACGGAAGAGGCTGCAGGGCCGCCTCGGAATAGTCCAAGCATCGGACGCGCTTGGGGCGACTACCAGTGACAACCCCTTATCCCGCGATGCGTCCGATACACAGATAGTTCCGAGGCGGCCAAGGAGCCTCACCGCATAGCAATCGTGGTGCGAGGTGGGGGATGCGGCGAGATGGCCCCAACGGCTAGACGGAAGAGGCTGCAGGGCCGCCTCGGAATGGTCCAAGCATCGGATGCGCTTGGGGCGACTACCACTGCCAACCCCTTATCCCGCGATGCGTCCGATACACAGATAGTTCCAAGGCGGCCGAGGAGCCTCACAGCATAGCAATCAGGGTGCGAGGCGAGGGATGCGGCGAGAAAGCCCCAACGGCTAGAGGGAAGAGGCTTCAGGTCCGCCTCGGAATGGTCCAAGCATCGGACGCGCTTGGGGCGACTACCAGTGACAACCCCTTATCCCGCGACGCGTCCGATACACAGATAGTTCCAAGGCGGCCGAGGAGCCTCACCGCATAGCAATCGGGGTGCGAGGCGAGGGATGCGGCGAGAAGGACCCAACGGCTACACGGAAGAGGCTTCGGGGCCGCCTCGGAATGGTCCAAGCATCGGACGCGCTTGGGGCGACTACCAGTGACAACCCCTTATCCCGCGACGCGTCCGATACACAGATAGTTCCAAGGCGGCCGAGGAGCCTCACCGCATAGCAATCGGGGTGCGAGGCGAGGGATGCGGCGAGAAGGACCCAACGGCTAGACGGAAGAGGCTTCGGGGCCGCCTCGGAATGGTCCAAGCATCGGACGCGCTTGGGGCGACTACCAGTGACAACCCCTTATCCCGCGACGCGTCCGATACACAGATAGTTCCAAGGCGGCCGAGGAGCCTCACCGCATAGCAATCGGGGTGCGAGGCGAGGGATGCGGCGAGAAGGACCCAACGGCTAGACGGAAGAGGCTTCGGGTCCGCCTCGGAATGGTCCAAGCATCGGACGCGCTTGGGGCGACTACCAGTGACAACCCCTTATCCCGCGACGCGTCCGATACACAGATAGTTCCAAGGCGGCCGAGGAGCCTCACCGCATAGCAATCGGGGTGCGAGGCGAGGGATGCGGCGAGAAGGACCCAACGGCTAGACGGAAGAGGCTTCGGGTCCGCCTCGGAATGGTCCAAGCATCGGACGCGCTTGGGGCGACTACCAGTGACAACCCCTTATCCCGCGACGCGTCCGATACACAGATAGTTCCAAGGCGGCCGAGGAGCCTCACCGCATAGCAATCGGGGTGCGAGGCGAGGGATGCGGCGAGAAGGACCCAACGGCTAGACGGAAGAGGCTTCGGGTCCGCCTCGGAATGGTCCAAGCATCGGACGCGCTTGGGGCGACTACCAGTGACAACCCCTTATCCCGCGACGCGTCCGATACACAGATAGTTCCGAGGCGGCCGAGGAGCCTCACCGCATAGCAATCGGGGTGCGAGGCGAAGGATGCGGCGAGAAGGACCCAACGGCTAGACGGAAGAGGCTTCGGGTCCGCCTCGGAATGGTCCAAGCATCGGACGCGCTTGGGGCGACTACCAGTGACAACCCCTTATCCCGCGACGCGTCCGATACACAGATAGTTCCAAGGCGGCCGAGGAGCCTCACCGCATAGCAATCGGGGTGCGAGGCGAGGGATGCGGCGAGAAGGACCCAACGGCTAGACGGAAGAGGCTTCAGGGCCGCCTCGGAATGGTCCAAGCATCGAACGCGCTTGGGGCGACTACCAGTGACAACCCCTTATCCCGCGACGCGTCCGATACACAGATAGTTCCGAGGCGGCCGAGGAGCCTCACCGCATAGCAATCGGGGTGCGAGGCGAGGGATGCGGCGAGAAGGACCCAACGGCTAGACGGAAGAGGCTTCAGGGCCGCCTCGGAATGGTCCAAGCATCGGACGCGCTTGGGGCGACTACCAGTGACAACCCCTTATCCCGCGACGCGTCCGATACACAGATAGTTCCGAGGCGGCCGAGGAGCCTCACCGCATAGCAATCGGGGTGCGAGGCGAGGGATGCGGCGAGAAGGACCCAACGGCTAGACGGAAGAGGCTTCAGGGCCGCCTCGGAATGGTCCAAGCATCGGACGCGCTTGGGGCGACTACCAATGACAACCCCTTATCCCGCGACGCGTCCGATACACAGATAGTTCCGAGGCGGCCGAGGAGCCTCACCGCATAGCAATCGGGGTGCGAGGCGAGGGATGCGGCGAGAAGGACCCAACGGCTAGACGGAAGAGGCTTCAGGGCCGCCTCGGAATGGTCCAAGCATCGGACGCGCTTGGGGCGACTACCAGTGACAACCCCTTATCCCGCGACGCGTCCGATACACAGATAGTTCCGAGGCGGCCGAGGAGCCTCACCGCATAGCAATCGGGGTGCGAGGCGAGGGATGCGGCGAGAAGGACCCAACGGCTAGACGGAAGAGGCTTCAGGGCCGCCTCGGAATGGTCCAAGCATCGGACGCGCTTGGGGCGACTACCGTTGCCAACCCCTTATCCCGCGATGCGTCTGATACACAGATAGTTCCGAGGCGGCCGAGGAGCCTCACCGCATAGCAATCGGGTTGCGAGGCAGATTATTGGGAAGGGAACCCCCTGGGATGCGGCTCAAGCAGTGCCCAAAGGGACTGGAATGCGGAATCACATCGAGAGACCCAAATGCTATACGAGGGCTCAAATCGAATTATCGATTTGGCCACGACATGGACGCATCGGAACGACTACCTTTGCCGAACCACTCGCAATTGCATCCATACCGAAACCAATAGACATTTCCGTTAGAGCCCTCGCATAGCATTCGGGAATCTCGCATGCCCCTCTAAATCGACCAATGCTGGCGCTCAATGAAAATCCGAGCGCTACCACCGTTCGAGCGCCAGCATTGGTCGAGTTAGAGGGGCACGGGGGAGAATGCTCCAGTCAACACCTCCCCTATATAAGTTATTTGTCCGATTCTCGCACAACCGTAGTCTGCCTCGTCGAATCAAACAACGGTCCCAGATTCCGACTTCCGTTCCGTAGAGACCCAAAAGCTAGATGGAGGCTCGCAAGAAAGAGAGTCGGCGCATAGCAATCGGGTTTCTCGAACGTTTAGGGACCGAGCTCACTTGCGGATAGGGCAAAATCCGCCAAGCAACCCAAAAGCTAGACGGGGGCTCGAATCGAATCGCCTAGGCGGCCACAACAACGACGTGTTGGATCGACTACCAGTGCCAAACCATTCAGCAAGACTAGTCTGTGTCGAGGCCGGATAGAGATTCTCAGAGAGCGCCCGCATAGCATTTAGGAGACCTGCCGCGTCCCTCACACTCGACAAATGGTGGTGCACGTTTATAAATCCGAGCGATCCCAACCCTTTCAAGCACCAACATCGGTCGAGATAGAGGGGCACGGAGGGGGCTGCGTGAGACAACACAGTCCCCTATATAAGTTATTTGTCCGATTCTCACACATCCGAAGAATGGTCATCAAATCGGACAACAGCCCAAACTTCCGACTTCCGTCCCAGAAAGCCCAAGAGCTATCTAAAACGTTCATGGCCGGAACTCGATCGCGGCTATACCAGTCCGCCAAGCAACCCAAAAGCTAGACTGGAGCTCTAGTCGAATCACCTCTGTGGCCATTGCAAGGACGTGTTGGAGCGACTACCATTGCCGAACCATTCCGCAGGTCGAGTCCATACCAAGGCCGCATAGAGATTCACGATGAGCTCCTGCATAGCAATCAGGAGACTTGCCGTGTCCATCACAATCGATAAATCCTGGTGCAAGATTTTTGCATCCGAGCGCTCCAACCAGTCGAGCACCAGCATCAATCGACATAAACGGGCACGGGGGGAGGATGCTCGAGAACACTACCTCCCCTATATAAGTTATTTGTCCGATTCTCAAGCAGCCGAAGTCTGGTCATCGAATCGGGTCAAAGACCACAACTTCCGACTTTACCCACAATGCAAGTCATCGAATCGAACATCGGCCCCCGAGTCGGACTCCATGCGTATGTCAGGTCATCGGACCCAAATTCCGCCTTCCTGCGCATGGCGGGCCATCAATATCAACTCGGTCATCGGACCCAAACTCCGCCTTTTTGCGTATGGCACGCCTTCAAATCGGTCATCGGACCCAAATTCCGCCTTCCTGTGCATGGCGGGCCATCAACATCAACTCGGTCATCGGACCCAAATTCCGCCTTTCTGCGCATGGCACGCCATCAACTCGGTCATCGGACCCAAATTCCGCCTTCCTGCGCATGGCAGGTCATCGGACACAAATTCAGACCTCGCCAATATGCCTACGTATCGAATCGGTCATCGGACCCAACTTCCGACTTCATCCATACTGTAGGGTCTTTGAGGTTGGCGCGGTGCGCTCAACCCAGGGAGTCGACCCATCGAAGCATACACCTCCCCTATATAAGCTATTTGTCCGATTCCCACACCTGTGTAGTTTGCACCTCTGACCAGGACATCGACCCCAACTTCCGAACTCGACTGCAACGACGGCACCAGCGCCTTGGTGCGCACCTTGCGACGCACAGTCCCAACATTCGCCTTCCTGCACATGGCAGGTCATCGGACCCAAATTCCGACCTCGCGAGTATGCCTACATATCGAATCGGTCATCGGACCCAACTTCCGACTTCATCCATACCGTAGGGTCTTTGAGGTTGGCGCGGTGCGCTCAACCCGGGGAGTCGACCCAACGAAGCATACACCTCCCCTATATAAGCTATTTGTCCGATTCCCACACCTGTGTAGTTTGCACCTCCGATCAAGACATCGACCCCAACTTCCGAACTCGCCTCCAACGACCGAACCAGCGCCTTGGTGCGCACCTTGCAACGCACAGTGCCAACATTCGCCTTCCTGCACGTGGCAGGTCATCGGACCCAAATTCCGACCTCGCGAGTATGCCTACATATCGAATCGGTCATCGGACCCAACTTCCGACTTCATCCATACCGTAGGGTCTTTGAGGTTGGCGCGGTGCGCTCAACCCGGGGAGTCGACCCAACGAAGCATACACCTCCCCTATATAAGCTATTTGTCCGATTCCCACACCTGTGTAGCTTGCACCTCCGATCAGGACATCGACCCCAACTTCCGAACTCGACTAAAAAGACCGCACCAGCGCCTTGGTGTGCACCTTGCAACGCACAGTGTCAACATTCGCCTTCCTGCACATGGCAGGTCATCGGACCCAAATTCCGACCTCATGAGCATACCTACTAATCGAATCGGTCATCGGACCCAACTTCCGACTTCATCCATACCGTAGGGTCTTTGAGGTTGGCGCGGTGCGCTCAACCTGGGGAGTCGACCCATCGAAGCATACACCTCCCCTATATAAGCTATTTGTCCGATTCCGACACCTGTGTAGTTTGCACCTCCGCTCAGGACATCGACCCCAACTTCCGAACTCGCCTGCAACGATCCGAACCAGCGCCTTGGTGCGCACCAAAAGTGCGCACTTTTGGAGGGCACTTTTCTGCGCTCCAAAGGTGCGCACTTTTGGAGGGCACTTTTTGGAGGGCACTTTTCTGCGCTCCAAAGGTGCGCACTTTTGGAGGGCACTTTTTGGAGGGCACTTTTCTGCGCTCCAAAGGTGCGCACTTTTGGAGGGCACTTTTTGGAGGGCACTTTTCTGCGCTCCAAAGGTGCGCACTTTTGGAGGGCACTTTTTGGAGGGCACTTTTCTGCGCTCCAAAGGTGCGCACTTTTGGAGGGCACTTTTTGGAGGGCACTTTTCTGCGCTCCAAAGGTGCGCACTTTTGGAGGGCACTTTTTGGAGGGCACTTTTCTGCGCTCCAAAGGTGCGCACTTTTGGAGGGCACTTTTTGGAGGGCACTTTTCTGCGCTCCAAAGGTGCGCACTTTTGGAGGGCACTTTTTGGAGGGCACTTTTCTGCGCTCCAAAGGTGCGCACTTTTGGAGGGCACTTTTTGGAGGGCACTTTTCTGCGCTCCAAAGGTGCGCACTTTTGGAGGGCACTTTTTGGAGGGCACTTTTCTGCGCTCCAAAGGTGCGCACTTTTGGAGGGCACTTTTGTGCACTCCAAAGGTGCGCACTTTTGGAGGGCACTTTTCCTGTGCTCCAAAGGTGCACACCTAGGTGAGCACCTTCGACCACACCTTGTAGCACACCAAACTCTGACTTTCGACTTCATCCGCAATGCAGGGTCTTTGAGGTTGGCGCAATGCGCACAACCAGGGGAGTCGACCCATCAAACCCAACACCTCCCCTATATAAGCTATTTGTCTGATTCTCATACATGCGTAGCCTGCAGGAGCAATTAGGACATCGACCCCAACTTTCGGCTTCTAAACGAAAACAAGGTCTTTGAGGTTGGTGTAATGCGAACAACTAGGGGAGTCAACCCATCAAACCCAACACCTCCCCTATATAAGCTATTTGTCTGATTCTCATACATGTGTAGTCTACAGGAGCAATTAGGACATCGACCCCAACTTTTGACTTCTTAACGAAAACAAGGTCTTTGAGGTTGACGTAATGCGCACAACCAGGGGAGTCGACCCATCAAACCCAACACCTCCCCTATATAAGCTATTTGTCCGATTCTCATACATGTGTAGCCTGCAGGAGCCATTAGGACATTGACCCCAACTTTTGACTTCTTAACGAAAACAAGGTCTTTGAGGTTGGCGTAATGCGCACAACCAAGGGAGTTGACCCATCAAACCCAACACCTCCCCTATATAAGCTATTTGTCTGATTCTCATACATGTGTAGCCTGCAACAACGATTAGGACATCCACCCCAACTTCTGAATTCGTCTGCGTTGACCGCACCAAAGGTGCACGCCTTGGTGCTCACCAAAATCCGACTTCCGACTTCTTCTGCTATGCGGGGTCTTTGAGGTTGGCGCAGTGCGCACAACCAGGGGAGTCAACCCACCGAATGCAACACCTCCCCTATATAAGCTATTTGTCTGATTCTCATACATGCGTAGACTGCAGCAATGATTAGGACATCCACCCCAACTTTTGACTTCTTAAACAAGACAGGGTCTTTGAAGTTGGTGCAGTGCACACAACCAGGGGAGTCGACCCATCAAACGCAACACCTCCCCTATATAAAGCTATTTGTCCGATTCTCATACGTGTAGTCTGCAGCAGCGATTAGGACATCGACCCCAACTTCCGAATTCGTTTGCATTGACCGCACCAAAGGTGCACGCCTTGGTGTGCACCCTGGAGTGCACTTTGGTGCTCACCTCGGTGCACACTTTGGTGTGCACCTCGGTGTGCACCAAAGGTGCGCACCTTGGAGCGCACCAAAGGTGTACACTTTGGAGCGCACCACATAGGGTCTTTGAGAGGTTGGCGCAGTGCGCACACCAAGGTGGGTGTTGAGGTGCGTGCCGAGGTGGGTGGGTGCTAGGGTGCGCTCCATGGTGGGTGCCAGGGTGGGTGCGTGCTAGGGTGGATTCCAAAGAGGGTCATAGGGTGGGTGCCAAGGTGGGTTGGTGATATAGTGGGTTCAAAGGTGGGTACTAGGGTGGGTTCCAAGGTGGGTCACAAGTTGGGTGCCAGGATGCGTGGGTGTTAGGTTGGGTGCCAAGGTGGGCTCCTGCGTGGGTGGGTGCTAGGGTGGGTTTCAAGGTGGACGCGAGGGCGGGTGCCAAGGTGGGTAACAAGTTGGGTGTTAGGATGGGTGAGTGCTAGAGTGGGTGCCAAGGTGGGTGGGTGCTAAGGTGGATGCCAAGGTGGTTCACAGGGTGGGTGGGTTCTAGGGTGAGTTCCAAGGTGGGTCACAGGTTCAGTGCTAGGGTGGGTGTCAAGGCGGGTGTCGAGGTGCCTGGGTGCTAGGGTGTGGATGCCAATGTGGGTCATAGGGTGGGTACTAGGGTGGGCTGCAATGTGGGTGCCAAGGTGGGTAACATGCTCGGTGGGTTCTAAATTGGGTGCCAGGGTGGGTGTGCACCCACCTTGCCCGAGGTGGGTGCCAAGGTGCCAGTGTGGGTGGGTGCTAAGGTGGATGCCAAGGTGGGTGAGAAGGTGGGTGATAGGTTGAGTGGTAGGATGGGTGGGTGCCAAGATGGGTCACAGGGTGGGTGCAAGGGTGGGTAGGTGCTAGGGTTGGTGTCAGGGTGGGTGGGTGCTAGGTTGGGTTCCAAGGTGGGTGCGAGGGTGAGTGTCAAGGTGGGTCACAGGTTAGGTGCTAGGATGGGTGAGTGCTAGGGTGCAAAGGTGCCAGGGTGGGTGCTAGGATGGGTCGATGCTAGGGTGAGTGGCAAGGTGGGTCCACAAGTGTCAAGGTGGGTGCCGAGGTGGGTGCCAAGTCGGCGACTGCTATGGTGGATGCCAAGGTGGGTCACGGGGTGGGTGCCAAGTTGCTAGGTTGGGTTCCAAGGTGGGTGCCAACGTGGGTGCTAGGGTGCGTGGGTTAAAGGGTGTGTCACAACGTGGGTGCCAGGATGGGTGCGCACCCACACTGGCCAAGACGGGTGCGGGTGCAAGGTTGGGTTCCAAGCCCGGTCACAGGCTGGGTGCTAGGATGGGTGGGTGCCAAGGTGGGCACCAGGGTGGGTGCACCCACCCTGGCCAAGGTGGGTCACGGGGTGGGTCCTAGGGTGGGTAACGGGGTGGGTACTAAGGTGCGTGCCAAGGTGGGTCATAGGGTGGGTGCCAAGGTGGGCACCAGGGTGGGTGTGCACCAACCCTAGCCAGGGTAGGTCACGGGGTGGTTGTCGGGGTGGGCGTCAAGGAGCCAAGGTGGGTGGCAAGTAGCCAAGTTGCGTGCCAAGGTGGGTGTCGGGGTGGGTGCCAAGGATCCAAGGTGGGTGCCAAGGAACCAAGGTGGGTGTCTGGGTGGGTGCCGAGGTGGGAGCCAGGGTGGGTCCCAAGGTGAGTGCAAAGGTGGGTGCCAGGGTCAAGGTGAGTGCCAATGTGGGTTCCAAGGTGCCAGGGTCAGGGTGAGTGCCAATGTGGGTTCAAAGGTGCTAAGTTGGGTGCGAGGTTGGGTGCGAGGGTGGGTGGGTGCCAAGGTGTGCTAGGTGGAAGCCCGGGTGGGTCGGCATCCCATGGGTGTCGAGTTGGGTGCCTGATGGGTGCTTCTTGTCAAGTTTTAGTCGTCGGGACTCATTTCGAGCCTTAGAGGTCGTTTCTTGTCCGGTTGCCCTGTCTTCGACCTGGGAACCCAATTTTGGTCCTCGGGTCCCATTTTTTTTTGTCTCGCATCCCACTTTTGGCCTGTGGCCTTTTCGGGGTCGATTCTCGTTTTGGGCATCAGAGCATGTTTCTTCTCCTAAAACCCAATATTTGTTTATTAAGTCTCGGAACACATTTTTGTTCTCGTGGACCCATCATGGGTCTTGGAACGCATTTGTGGTCCTTGGGTCCCATTTTGCATCCCGAAACTTGTGTTTTGGTGCTTGATCCCTATTTTGGGTGCCCACCTTGCACCAAGTGCGCACCCGGGGCAAACCGAGCGCCTTGGTGCACCGGGGCAAGATCGAGCGTGCACCCGAGGCGCCCCGAACATGCACCAAGGTGCACTCGGCCCACATGTGAGCGCAGGTCGTTGCGCCCGAGGTGGTGTGTGGGCACCGCGTTGCAGACGGGACACTGCACGCACACGACGCCCCCTCCAGGTGCACGCACGTAGGCCGGGCCGGGTGCACACCCGACGCCCTAGCAAGGTGCGCGCACCCGGGCAGGGCTCACACTTGGCGAACGGGGCGCACTTCGCGAGGGAGGGTGTGCACCTCGACGGGGGTGGGTGGCCGGGGTGGATTCGCACGTGGGTCGCGGTTTGCTAAGTACACACTGCGACAAGCTCATAACGGGTGCGATCATACCAGCATTAGTGCACCGGATCCCATCAGAACTCCGCAGTTAAGCGCGCTTGGGCCGGAGTAGTACTGGGATGGGTGACCTCCCGGGAAGTCCCGGTGTTGCACCCTTTTTTAGTTTTTCGCCGGGCGTCGCAATGCTATTTGAATAAACCTTTTGCCCGTTTGCGTTCTCGTCGGGGCCGGGCCGGGCCGGGGTGCGCTGCCCGCACTACCGCGCGCGCGGGGGCGACACCGAGCGCGCACCCGAGGCGCCCCGAGCACACAGGCCACGGTGCAACCCGGGCGTTGTGCGCGCACCCCGGTGCGCCCGAGGTGCTGCGCGCGCACCCAGGTGAAATCGGTGTGCACCTCGGCCAGTGCGCGCTCGGTCGAGTCGCGCACGTTGGCCAAGGTGCACGGTGATGTTTCTTACTCTAAGGTTCCGCACCAGACGCCCGGGACAGGTGAGCGAAGCTGGGCGGGGCCGGGTGCGCGGCCGGGGCAGGTGCACGCAGCTGGAGAGAGCTTTGGAGCACACTTCGGAGCGCACCAATGATGCGCTCCATTCAAAAGTTTCCTGAAAAGGCAAAAAAAGTTGAGATTATAGAATTTCCCACTTGAGAGATTGTAAAAAAAAAAAATTTAAAATGAAGGAAACGCGGGTGCCAAGGTGTGCGCAGCCCAGCCAAGGTGTGCGCACCAAGGCGCCCACCCTGGCGAAGGTGCACGCAAGGTGCGCACCCGAGGCAAACCGGACAATTAACCCAACTTTCGACTTCGCGCGCACCTTGGAGCGCACTTCGGAGCGCTCCTTGGTGCGCACCAATCTTGGGCACCTCGGAGTGCACCATGGCGCCCACCAAGGTGCGCACCCGGGGCAAACCGAGCTCCGACTTCGTGCGCACCTTGGAGCGCACGAAAGGTGCGCACCATGGCGCCCACCAAGGTGCGCAGCCCAGCCAAGGCGTGCGCATCAAGGTGCGCACCCTGGCGAAGGTGCGCACCCGGGGCAAACCGAGCTCCGACTTCGTGCGCACCTTGGAGCGCACAAAAGGTGCGCAACCCAGCCAAGGTGTGCGCACCCCGGTCAAACCGAGCTCCGAATCGTGCGCACCAGAGGTGCACGCCATCGTGCGCACCTTGGAGCACACTTCGGAGCCCTCCTTGGTGCGCGCCGATGTTGCGCACCTCGGAGCGCACCCGGGGAAAACAATGCAATTAACCCGACTTTCGACTTCGTGGGCACCTCGGAGCGCTCTCGGGTTCGCACCTCGGAGCACACCGAGGTGCGCACCTTTGATGCGCTGCCTTCACCAATTTCCAGAAAAGGCAAGAAAACATTGAGAAGGTGTGCGCACCGAGGTGCCCACCCTGGCGAAGGTGCACGCGAGGTGCGCACCCGGGGCAAACCGGGCTCCGACTTCGTGCACGCCGCACCTTGGAGCACACTTCGGAGCGCTCCTTGGTGCGCACCAGGGCGCGCAACCCAGCCGAGGTGCCCACCCCGGCGAAGGTGCACGCGAGGTGCGCACCCGGGGCAAACCGGGCTCCGACTTCGTGCACGCCATGGTGCCCACCGCGGCGAAGGTGCACGCGAGGTGCGCACCCGGGGCAAACCGGGCTCCGACTTCGTGCACGCCGCACCTTGGAGCACACTTCGGAGCGCTCCTTGGTGCGCACCATGGTGCCCACCAGGGCGCGCAACCCCGCCGAAGGTGCACGCGAGGTGCGCACCCGGGGCAAACCGGGCTCCGACTTCGTGCACGCCGCACCTTGGAGCACACTTCGGAGCGCTCCTTGGTGCGCACCATGGTGCCCACCAGGGCGCGCAACCCCGCCGAAGGTGCACGCGAGGTGCGCACCCGGGGCAAACCGGGCTCCGACTTCGTGCACGCCATGGTGCGCACCGCGGCGAAGGTGCGCACCCGGGGCAAACCGGGCTCCGACTTCGTGCACGCCGCACCTTGGAGCACACTTCGGAGCGCTCCTTGGTGCGCACCAGGGCGCGCAACCCAGCCGAGGTGCCCACCCCGGCGAAGGTGCACGCGAGGTGCGTACCCGGGGCAAACCGGGCTCCGACTTCGTGCACGCCGCACCTTGGAGCACACTTCGGAGCGCTCCTTGGTGCGCACCATGGTGCCCACCAGGCCGCGCAACCCAGCCAAGGTGTGCGCACCAAGGTGCACGCGAGGTGCGCACCCGGGGCAAACCGGGGTCCGACTTCGTGCACGCCGCACCTTGGAGCACACATCGGGGCGCTCCCGGGTTCGCACCGGCGTTGCGCACCGTGGTGGGCACCTCGGAGCACACCAAGGTGGGCAGCGAGGTGCGCACCTTTGATGCGATGCCTTCACTAATTTCCATAAAAGGCAAAAAAAAAACGAGATTTTAAAATTTCCGTTTTGAAAGATAGTGAGAAAAAGGGAATGCTGGTGCCATCTTGAGCCCGCCCTGGTGCGCAGCCCAGCCAAGGTGTGCGCACCAAGGTGCCCACCCTGGCGAAGGTGCGCGCCCGGGCAATTAATCCAACTTCCAACTTCGCGCGCGCCAGGGTGGGAGCGCACCCAACAACCGGGCCTGGGAAGAGCCAATGCGAGAAACCCCACCAAACGCTCTGACAAAAAAAGAGGGGGCGCTCCAGTAACCCCGCTTCGGAGCGCACCCTGGGCAAACCCAGCCAAGGTGCCCACCCCGGCCAAGGTGCAGGCGAGGTGCGCACCCGGGGCAAACCGGGCTCCGACAACGTGCACGCCGCACCTTGGAGCACACTTCGTAGCGCTCCCGGGTGCGCACCTCAGAGCACACCAAGGTGGGCAGCGAGGTGCGCACCTTTGATGCGCTGCCTTCACTAATTTCCAGAAAAGGCAAAAAAAAAAGGAGATTTTAAAATTTCCGTTTTGAAAGATAGTGAAAAAAACGGAACGCGCGTGCCATCTTGAGCCCGCCCTGGTGCGCAGCCCAGGTAAGGTGCCCACCCTGGCAAAGGTGCGCACCCGGGCAATTAACCCTACTTCCGACTTCGTGCGCGCCAGGGTGGCAACCGGGCCTCGGAAGAGCCAATGCGAGAAACCCCACCAAACGCTCCGACAAAAAAAGAGGCGGCGCTCCAATAACCCCGCTTCGGAGCGCAGCCGGGGCAAACCCAGCCAAGGTGCCCACCCCGACGAAGGTGCACGCGAGGTGCGCACCCGGGGCAAACCGGGCTCCGACAACGTGCACGCAGCACCTTGGAGCACACTTCGAAGCACTCCCGGGTGCCCACCGGCGTTGCGCACCGTGGTGGGCAGCGAGGTGCGCACCTTTGATGCGCTGCCTTCACTAATTTCCAGAAAAAGGCAAAAAAAAATGAGATTTTAAAATTTCCGTTTTGAAAGATAGTGAAAAAAAAGGAACGCGGGTGCCATCTTGAGCCCGCCCTGGTGCGCAGCCCAGGCAAGGCATGCGCACCAAGGTGCCCACCCGAGGTGCACACCCGGGGCAAACCGGGCTCCGACTTCGTGCAGGCCGCACCTTGGAGCACACTTCGGAGCGCTCCTTGGTGCGCACCATGGTGCCCACCAGGGCGCGCAACCCAGCCAAGGTCTGCACACCAAGGTGCCCACCCCGGCGAAGGTGCACGCGAGGTGCGCACCCGGGGCAAACCGGGCTCCGACTTCGTGCACGCCATGGTGCCCACCGCGGCGAAGGTGCACGCGAGGTGCGCACCCGGGGCAAACCGGGCTCCGACTTCGTGCACGCCGCACCTTGGAGCACACTTCGGAGCGCTCCTTGGTGCGCACCATGGTGCCCACCAGGGCGCGCAACCCAGCCAAGGTGTGCGCACCAAGGTGCACGCGAGGTGCGCACCCGGGGCAAACCGGGGTCCGACTTCGTGCACGCCGCACCTTGGAGCACACATCGGAGCGCTCCCAGGTTCGCACCAGCGTTGCGCACCTTTGATGCGCTGCCTTCACTAATTTCAAGAAAAGGCAAAAAAAAACGAGATTTTAAAATTTCCGTTCTGAAAGATAGTGAAAAAAACGGAACGCGGGTGCCATCTTGAGCCCTTCCTGGTGCGCAGCCCAGGCAAGTTGTGCGCACCAAGGTGCCCACCCTGGCGGAGGTGCGCGCCCGGGGCAATCCGGGCTCCGACTTCGTGCACTGCATGGTGCCCACCAAGGCGCGCAACCCAGCCAAGGTGCCCACCGCAGCGAAGGTGCACGCGAGGTGCGCACCCGAGGTGCACACCCGGGGCAAACCGGGCTCCGACTTCGTGCACGCCGCACCTTGGAGCACACTTCAGAGCGCTCCTTGGTGCGCACCAGGGCGCGCAACCCAGCCGAGGTGCCCACCCCGGCGAAGGTGCACGCGAGGTGCGCACCCGGGGCAAACCGGGCTCCGACTTCGTGCACGCCATGGTGCCCACCGCGGCGAAGGTGCGCACCCGGGGCAAACCGGGCTCCGACTTCGTGCACGCCGCACCTTGGAGCACACTTCGGAGCGCTCCTTGGTGCGCACCATGGTGCCCACCAGGCCGCGCAACCCAGCCAAGGTGTGCGCACCAAGGTGCACGCGAGGTGCGCACCCGGGGCAAACCGGGGTCCGACTTCGTGCACGCCGCACCTTGGAGCACACATCGGGGCGCTCCCGGGTTCGCACCGGCGTTGCGCACCGTGGTGGGCACCTCGGAGCACACCAAGGTGGGCAGCGAGGTGCGCACCTTTGATGCGATGCCTTCACTAATTTCCATAAAAGGCAAAAAAAAAACGAGATTTTAAAATTTCCGTTTTGAAAGATAGTGAGAAAAAGGGAATGCTGGTGCCATCTTGAGCCCGCCCTGGTGCGCAGCCCAGCCAAGGTTTGCGCACCAAGGTGCCCACCCTGGCGAAGGTGCGCGCCCGGGCAATTAACCCAACTTCCAACTTCGCGCGCGCCAGGGTGGGAGCGCACCCAACAACCGGGCCTGGGAAGAGCCAATGCGAGAAACCCCACCAAACTCTCTGACAAAAAAAGAGGGGGCGCTCCAGTAACCCCGCTTCGGAGCGCACCCTGGGCAAACCCAGCCAAGGTGCCCACCCCGGCCAAGGTGCAGGCGAGGTGCGCACCCGGGGCAAACCGGGCTCCGACAACGTGCACGCCGCACCTTGGAGCACACTTCGTAGCGCTCCCGGGTGCGCACCTCAGAGCACACCAAGGTGGGCAGCGAGGTGCGCACCTTTGATGCGCTGCCTTCACTAATTTCCAGAAAAGGCAAAAAAAAAAGGAGATTTTAAAATTTCCGTTTTGAAAGATAGTGAAAAAAACGGAACGCGCGTGCCATCTTGAGCCCGCCCTGGTGCGCAGCCCAGGTAAGGTGCCACCCTGGCAAAGGTGCGCACCCGGGCAATTAACCCTACTTCCGACTTCGTGCGCGCCAGGGTGGCAACCGGGCCTCGGAAGAGCCAATGCGAGAAACCCCACCAAACGCTCCGACAAAAAAAGAGGCGGCGCTCCAATAACCCCGCTTCGGAGCGCAGCCGGGGCAAACCAAGCCAAGGTGCCCACCCCGACGAAGGTGCACGCGAGGTGCGCACCCGGGGCAAACCGGGCTCCGACAACGTGCACGCAGCACCTTGGAGCACACTTCGAAGCACTCCCGGGTGCCCACCGGCGTTGCGCACCGTGGTGGGCAGCGAGGTGCGCACCTTTGATGCGCTGCCTTCACTAATTTCCAGAAAAAGGCAAAAAAAAATGAGATTTTAAAATTTCCGTTTTGAAAGATAGTGAAAAAAAAGGAACGCGGGTGCCATCTTGAGCCCGCCCTGGTGCGCAGCCCAGGCAAGGCATGCGCACCAAGGTGCCCACCCGAGGTGCACACCCGGGGCAAACCGGGCTCCGACTTCGTGCAGGCCGCACCTTGGAGCACACTTCGGAGCGCTCCTTGGTGCGCACCATGGTGCCCACCAGGGCGCACCCGAGGCAAACCGGGCTCCGACTTCGTGCACGCCGCACCTTGGAGCACACATCGGAGCGCTCCCAGGTTCGCACCAGCGTTGCGCACCTTTGATGCGCTGCCTTCACTAATTTCCAGAAAAGGCAAAAAAAAACGATATTTTAAAATTTCCGTTCTGAAAGATAGTGAAAAAAACGGAACGCGGGTGCCATCTTGAGCCCTTCCTGATGCGCAGCCCAGGCAAGTTGTGCGCACCAAGGTGCCCACCCTGGCGGAGGTGCGCGCCCGGGGCAAACCGGGCTCCGACTTCGTGCACTGCATGGTGCCCACCAAGGCGCGCAACCCAGCCAAGGTGCCCACCGCAGCGAAGGTGCACGCGAGGTGCGCACCCGAGGTGCACACCCGGGGCAAACCGGGCTCCGACTTCGTGCACGCCGCACCTTGGAGCACACTTCAGAGCGCTCCTTGGTACGCACCAGGGCGCGCAACCCAGCCAAGGTGCTCACCCCGGCGAAGGTGCACGCGAGGTGCGCACCCGGGGCAAACCGGGCTCGGACTTCGTGCACGCCGCACCTTGGAGCACACATCGGAGCGCTCCCGGGTTCGCACCAGCATTGCGCACCTTTGATGCGCTGCCTTCACTAATTTCCAGAAAAGGCAAAAAAAAGAAAAAAATGAGATTTTAAAATTTCCGTTTTGAAAGATAGTGAAAAAAACGGAACGCGGGTGCCATCTTGAGCCCGCCCTGGTGTGCAGCCCAGGCAAGTTGTGCGCACCAAGGCACCCACCCTGGCCAAGGTGGGTCACGGGGTGGGTCCTAGGGTGGGTAACGGGGTGGGTACTAAGGTGCGTGCCAAGGTGGGTCATAGGGTGGGTGCCAAGGTGGGCACCAGGGTGGGTGTGCACCAACCCTAGCCAGGGTAGGTCACGGGGTGGTTGTCGGGGTGGGCGTCAAGGAGCCAAGGTGGGTGGCAAGTAGCCAAGTTGCGTGCCAAGGTGGGTGTCGGGGTGGGTGCCAAGGATCCAAGGTGGGTGCCAAGGAACCAAGGTGGGTGTCTGGGTGGGTGCCGAGGTGGGAGCCAGGGTGGGTCCCAAGGTGAGTGCAAAGGTGGGTGCCAGGGTCAAGGTGAGTGCCAATGTGGGTTCCAAGGTGCCAGGGTCAGGGTGAGTGCCAATGTGGGTTCAAAGGTGCTAAGTTGGGTGCGAGGTTGGGTGCGAGGGTGGGTGGGTGCCAAGGTGTGCTAGGTGGAAGCCCGGGTGGGTCGGCATCCCATGGGTGTCGAGTTGGGTGCCTGATGGGTGCTTCTTGTCAAGTTTTAGTCGTCGGGACTCATTTCGAGCCTTAGAGGTCGTTTCTTGTCCGGTTGCCCTGTCTTCGACCTGGGAACCCAATTTTGGTCCTCGGGTCCCATTTTTTTTTGTCTCGCATCCCACTTTTGGCCTGTGGCCTTTTCGGGGTCGATTCTCGTTTTGGGCATCAGAGCATGTTTCTTCTCCTAAAACCCAATATTTGTTTATTAAGTCTCGGAACACATTTTTGTTCTCGTGGACCCATCATGGGTCTTGGAACGCATTTGTGGTCCTTGGGTCCCATTTTGCATCCCGAAACTTGTGTTTTGGTGCTTGATCCCTATTTTGGGTGCCCACCTTGCACCAAGTGCGCACCCGGGGCAAACCGAGCGCCTTGGTGCACCGGGGCAAGATCGAGCGTGCACCCGAGGCGCCCCGAACATGCACCAAGGTGCACTCGGCCCACATGTGAGCGCAGGTCGTTGCGCCCGAGGTGGTGTGTGGGCACCGCGTTGCAGACGGGACACTGCACGCACACGACGCCCCCTACAGGTGCACGCACGTAGGCCGGGCCGGGTGCACACCCGACGCCCTAGCAAGGTGCGCGCACCCGGGCAGGGCTCACACTTGGCGAACGGGGCGCACTTCGCGAGGGAGGGTGTGCACCTCGACGGGGGTGGGTGGCCGGGGTGGATTCGCACGTGGGTCGCGGTTTGCTAAGTACACACTGCGACAAGCTCATAACGGGTGCGATCATACCAGCGTTAGTGCACCGGATCCCATCAGAACTCCGCAGTTAAGCGCGCTTGGGCCGAAGTAGTACTGGGATGGGTGACCTCCCGGGAAGTCCCGGTGTTGCACCCTTTTTTAGTTTTTCGCCGGGCATCGCAATGCTATTTGAATAAACCTTTTGCCCGTTTGCGTTCTCGTCGGGGCCGGGCCGGGCCGGGGTGCGCTGCCCGCACTACCGCGCGCGCGGGGGCGACACCGAGCGCGCACCCGAGGCGCCCCGAGCACACAGGCCACGGTGCAACCCGGGCGTTGTGCGCGCACCCCGGTGCGCCCGAGGTGCTGCGCGCGCACCCAGGTGAAATCGGTGTGCACCTCGGCCAGTGCGCGCTCGGTCGAGTCGCGCACGTTGGCCAAGGTGCACGGTGATGTTTCTTACTCTAAGGTTCCGCACCAGACGCCCGGGACAGGTGAGCGAAGCTGGGCGGGGCCGGGTGCGCGGCCGGGGCAGGTGCACGCAGCTGGAGAGAGCTTTGGAGCACACTTCGGAGCGCACCAATGATGCGCTCCATTCAAAAGTTTCCTGAAAAGGCAAAAAAAGTTGAGATTATAGAATTTCCCACTTGAGAGATTGTAAAAAAAAAAAATTTAAAATGAAGGAAACGCGGGTGCCAAGGTGTGCGCAGCCCAGCCAAGGTGTGCGCACCAAGGCGCCCACCCTGGCGAAGGTGCACGCAAGGTGCGCACCCGAGGCAAACCGGACAATTAACCCAACTTTCGACTTCGCGCGCACCTTGGAGCGCACTTCGGAGCGCTCCTTGGTGCGCACCAATCTTGGGCACCTCGGAGTGCACCATGGCGCCCACCAAGGTGCGCACCCGGGGCAAACCGAGCTCCGACTTCGTGCGCACCTTGGAGCGCACGAAAGGTGCGCACCATGGCGCCCACCAAGGTGCGCAGCCCAGCCAAGGCGTGCGCATCAAGGTGCGCACCCTGGCGAAGGTGCGCACCCGGGGCAAACCGAGCTCCGACTTCGTGCGCACCTTGGAGCGCACAAAAGGTGCGCAACCCAGCCAAGGTGTGCGCACCCCGGTCAAACCGAGCTCCGAATCGTGCGCACCAGAGGTGCACGCCATCGTGCGCACCTTGGAGCACACTTCGGAGCCCTCCTTGGTGCGCGCCGATGTTGCGCACCTCGGAGCGCACCCGGGGAAAACAATGCAATTAACCCGACTTTCGACTTCGTGGGCACCTCGGAGCGCTCTCGGGTTCGCACCTCGGAGCACACCGAGGTGCGCACCTTTGATGCGCTGCCTTCACCAATTTCCAGAAAAGGCAAGAAAACATTGAGAAGGTGTGCGCACCGAGGTGCCCACCCTGGCGAAGGTGCACGCGAGGTGCGCACCCGGGGCAAACCGGGCTCCGACTTCGTGCACGCCGCACCTTGGAGCACACTTCGGAGCGCTCCTTGGTGCGCACCAGGGCGCGCAACCCAGCCGAGGTGCCCACCCCGGCGAAGGTGCACGCGAGGTGCGCACCCGGGGCAAACCGGGCTCCGACTTCGTGCACGCCATGGTGCCCACCGCGGCGAAGGTGCACGCGAGGTGCGCACCCGGGGCAAACCGGGCTCCGACTTCGTGCACGCCGCACCTTGGAGCACACTTCGGAGCGCTCCTTGGTGCGCACCATGGTGCCCACCAGGGCGCGCAACCCCGCCGAAGGTGCACGCGAGGTGCGCACCCGGGGCAAACCGGGCTCCGACTTCGTGCACGCCGCACCTTGGAGCACACTTCGGAGCGCTCCTTGGTGCGCACCATGGTGCCCACCAGGGCGCGCAACCCCGCCGAAGGTGCACGCGAGGTGCGCACCCGGGGCAAACCGGGCTCCGACTTCGTGCACGCCGCACCTTGGAGCACACTTCGGAGCGCTCCTTGGTGCGCACCAGGGCGCGCAACCCAGCCGAGGTGCCCACCCCGGCGAAGGTGCGTACCCGGGGCAAACCGGGCTCCGACTTCGTGCACGCCGCACCTTGGAGCACACTTCGGAGCGCTCCTTGGTGCGCACCATGGTGCCCACCAGGCCGCGCAACCCAGCCAAGGTGTGCGCACCAAGGTGCACGCGAGGTGCGCACCCGGGGCAAACCGGGGTCCGACTTCGTGCACGCCGCACCTTGGAGCACACATCGGGGCGCTCCCGGGTTCGCACCGGCGTTGCGCACCGTGGTGGGCACCTCGGAGCACACCAAGGTGGGCAGCGAGGTGCGCACCTTTGATGCGATGCCTTCACTAATTTCCATAAAAGGCAAAAAAAAAACGAGATTTTAAAATTTCCGTTTTGAAAGATAGTGAGAAAAAGGGAATGCTGGTGCCATCTTGAGCCCGCCCTGGTGCGCAGCCCAGCCAAGGTGTGCGCACCAAGGTGCCCACCCTGGCGAAGGTGCGCGCCCGGGCAATTAACCCAACTTCCAACTTCGCGCGCGCCAGGGTGGGAGCGCACCCAACAACCGGGCCTGGGAAGAGCCAATGCGAGAAACCCCACCAAACGCTCTGACAAAAAAAGAGGGGGCGCTCCAGTAACCCCGCTTCGGAGCGCACCCTGGGCAAACCCAGCCAAGGTGCCCACCCCGGCCAAGGTGCAGGCGAGGTGCGCACCCGGGGCAAACCGGGCTCCGACAACGTGCACGCCGCACCTTGGAGCACACTTCGTAGCGCTCCCGGGTGCGCACCTCAGAGCACACCAAGGTGGGCAGCGAGGTGCGCACCTTTGATGCGCTGCCTTCACTAATTTCCAGAAAAGGCAAAAAAAAAAGGAGATTTTAAAATTTTCGTTTTGAAAGATAGTGAAAAAAACGGAACGCGCGTGCCATCTTGAGCCCGCCCTGGTGCGCAGCCCAGGTAAGGTGCCCACCCTGGCAAAGGTGCGCACCCGGGCAATTAACCCTACTTCCGACTTCGTGCGCGCCAGGGTGGCAACCGGGCCTCGGAAGAGCCAATGCGAGAAACCCCACCAAACGCTCCGACAAAAAAAGAGGCGGCGCTCCAATAACCCCGCTTCGGAGCGCAGCCGGGGCAAACCCAGCCAAGGTGCCCACCCCGACGAAGGTGCACGCGAGGTGCGCACCCGGGGCAAACCGGGCTCCGACAACGTGCACGCAGCACCTTGGAGCACACTTCGAAGCACTCCCGGGTGCCCACCGGCGTTGCGCACCGTGGTGGGCAGCGAGGTGCGCACCTTTGATGCGCTGCCTTCACTAATTTCCAGAAAAAGGCAAAAAAAAATGAGATTTTAAAATTTCCGTTTTGAAAGATAGTGAAAAAAAAGGAACGCGGGTGCCATCTTGAGCCCGCCCTGGTGCGCAGCCCAGGCAAGGCATGCGCACCAAGGTGCCCACCCGAGGTGCACACCCGGGGCAAACCGGGCTCCGACTTCGTGCAGGCCGCACCTTGGAGCACACTTCGGAGCGCTCCTTGGTGCGCACCATGGTGCCCACCAGGGCGCGCAACCCAGCCAAGGTCTGCACACCAAGGTGCCCACCCCGGCGAAGGTGCACGCGAGGTGCGCACCCGGGGCAAACCGGGCTCCGACTTCGTGCACGCCATGGTGCCCACCGCGGCGAAGGTGCACGCGAGGTGCGCACCCGGGGCAAACCGGGCTCCGACTTCGTGCACGCCGCACCTTGGAGCACACTTCGGAGCGCTCCTTGGTGCGCACCATGGTGCCCACCAGGGCGCGCAACCCAGCCAAGGTGTGCGCACCAAGGTGCACGCGAGGTGCGCACCCGGGGCAAACCGGGGTCCGACTTCGTGCACGCCGCACCTTGGAGCACACATCGGAGC
>NW_026728876.1:282500-305000 GCF_030272615.1 Cryptomeria japonica
AATCGGGCGCACTTGGGGCGACTACCAGTGCCAACCCCTTATCCCGCGGTGCGTCCGACACACAGAAATTTCCAAGGCGGCCAAGGAGCCTCCCCGCATAGCAATCGGGGTGTGAGGTTACGGATGCAGCATTGATAGCAATCGAGGTGTGAGGCGAAGGATGCAGAAGTGAGAGCCGAGGGATGTAGCAGAGATAGCAATCGGGGTGTGTGATGCAGAAGAGATAGCAATCGAGGTGTGCGGTGGGAAGGGCCCAGCAGCCAGAATGCATGAAGCGACGGATGAAGCAGTGATGACAACCGGGCTGTGAGGAGAGGAGGGATGCAGCCAAGAAAGCAATCAGGGCTCGAGGCAAGGGATGCATCAAGGATAGCAATCATGTTGTGAGGCGAGATTCCAAAGGCTAAACGTGAGAGGCTGCAGGGTCGACTCAGAGAGGTCTATGCATGTGAGAGGCTGAAAGCAAGGTCGACTCGGAGCGGTCTATGCATCGGGCGCGCTTGGGGCGACTACCAGTGCCAACCCCTTATCCCGCGACGCGTCCGACAAAGAGAACGTTCCAAGGCGGCAGAGGAGGTTACCAGCCGAAGGATGCAGTAGCAATAACAGGTATAGTTCCGCGGCGGCCGAGAAGACTCACCGCATAGGAATCGGGATGCGAGGCGAGGGATGCGGCGGGAAGGCCCCAACGGCTAAACGGAAGAGGCTGCAGGGCCGCCTCGGAATGGTCCAAGCATCGGATGCGATTGGGACGACTACCAGTGCCAACCCCTTATCCCGCGATGCGTCCGATACACAGATAGTTCCAAGGCGGCCGAGGAGCCTCACCGCATATCAATCGGGGTGCGAGGCGAGGGATGGGGCGGGAAGGCCCCAACGGCTAGACAGAAGAGGCTTCAGGGCCACCTCGGAATGGTCCAAGCATCGGACGCGCTTGGGGCGACTGCCAGTGCCAACCCCTTATCCCGCGATGCGTCCGATACACAGATGGTTCCAAGGCGGCCGAGGAGCCTCACCGCATAGCAATCGGGGGTGCGAGGCGAGGGATGGGGCGGGAAGGCCCCAACGGCTAGACGGAAGAGGCTTCAGGGCCGCCTAGGAATGGTCCAAGCATCGGACACGCTTGGGGCGACTACCAGTGACAGCCCCCTATCCCGCGATGCGTCCGATACGAAGATGGTTCCAAGGCGGCCGAGGAGCCTCACCGCATAGCAATCGGGGTGCGAGGTGGGGGATGCGGCGAGATGGCCCCAACGGCTAGACGGAAGAGGCCACAGGGCCGCGTCGGAATAGTCCAAGCATCGGACGCGCTTGGGGCGACTACCAGTGACAACCCCTTATCCCGCGATGCGTCCGATACGAAGATAGTTCCAAGGCGGCCGAGGAGCCTCACCGCATAGCAATCGGGGTGCGAGGTGGGGGATGCGGCGAGATGGCCCCAACGGCTAGACGGAAGAGGCTGCAGGGCCGCCTCGGAATAGTCCAAGCATCGGACGCGCTTGGGGCCACTACCAGTGACAACCCCTTATCCCGCGATGCGTCCGATACGAAGATAGTTCCAAGGCGGCCGAAGAGCCTCACCGCATAGCAATCGGGGTGCGAGGTGGGGGATGCGGCGAGATGGCCCCAACGGCTAGACGGAAGAGGCCACAGGGCCGCCTCGGAATAGTCCAAGCATCGGACGCGCTTGGGGCGACTACCAGTGACAACCCCTTATCCCGCGATGCGTCCGATACGAAGATAGTTCCCAGGCGGCCGAGGAGCCTCACCGCATAGCAATCGGGGTGCGAGGCGAGGGATGCGGCGAGATGGCCCCAAAGGCTAGACGGAAGAGGCTGCAGGGCTGCCTCGGAATAGTCCAAGCATCGGACGCGCTTGGGGCGACTACCACTGCCAACCCCTTATCCCACGATGCGTCCGATACACAGATAGTTCCGAGGCGGCCGAGGAGGTGGGGGATGCAGCGAGATGGCCCCAACGGCTAGACGGAAGAGGCTGCAGGGCCGCCTCGGAATAGTCCAAGCATCGGACGCGCTTGGGGCGACTACCAGTGACAACCCCTTATCCCGCGATGCGTCCGATACACAGATAGTTCCGAGGCGGCCAAGGAGCCTCACCGCATAGCAATCGTGGTGCGAGGTGGGGGATGCGGCGAGATGGCCCCAACGGCTAGACGGAAGAGGCTGCAGGGCCGCCTCGGAATGGTCCAAGCATCGGATGCGCTTGGGGCGACTACCACTGCCAACCCCTTATCCCGCGATGCGTCCGATACACAGATAGTTCCAAGGCGGCCGAGGAGCCTCACAGCATAGCAATCAGGGTGCGAGGCGAGGGATGCGGCGAGAAAGCCCCAACGGCTAGAGGGAAGAGGCTTCAGGTCCGCCTCGGAATGGTCCAAGCATCGGACGCGCTTGGGGCGACTACCAGTGACAACCCCTTATCCCGCGACGCGTCCGATACACAGATAGTTCCAAGGCGGCCGAGGAGCCTCACCGCATAGCAATCGGGGTGCGAGGCGAGGGATGCGGCGAGAAGGACCCAACGGCTACACGGAAGAGGCTTCGGGGCCGCCTCGGAATGGTCCAAGCATCGGACGCGCTTGGGGCGACTACCAGTGACAACCCCTTATCCCGCGACGCGTCCGATACACAGATAGTTCCAAGGCGGCCGAGGAGCCTCACCGCATAGCAATCGGGGTGCGAGGCGAGGGATGCGGCGAGAAGGACCCAACGGCTAGACGGAAGAGGCTTCGGGGCCGCCTCGGAATGGTCCAAGCATCGGACGCGCTTGGGGCGACTACCAGTGACAACCCCTTATCCCGCGACGCGTCCGATACACAGATAGTTCCAAGGCGGCCGAGGAGCCTCACCGCATAGCAATCGGGGTGCGAGGCGAGGGATGCGGCGAGAAGGACCCAACGGCTAGACGGAAGAGGCTTCGGGTCCGCCTCGGAATGGTCCAAGCATCGGACGCGCTTGGGGCGACTACCAGTGACAACCCCTTATCCCGCGACGCGTCCGATACACAGATAGTTCCAAGGCGGCCGAGGAGCCTCACCGCATAGCAATCGGGGTGCGAGGCGAGGGATGCGGCGAGAAGGACCCAACGGCTAGACGGAAGAGGCTTCGGGTCCGCCTCGGAATGGTCCAAGCATCGGACGCGCTTGGGGCGACTACCAGTGACAACCCCTTATCCCGCGACGCGTCCGATACACAGATAGTTCCAAGGCGGCCGAGGAGCCTCACCGCATAGCAATCGGGGTGCGAGGCGAGGGATGCGGCGAGAAGGACCCAACGGCTAGACGGAAGAGGCTTCGGGTCCGCCTCGGAATGGTCCAAGCATCGGACGCGCTTGGGGCGACTACCAGTGACAACCCCTTATCCCGCGACGCGTCCGATACACAGATAGTTCCGAGGCGGCCGAGGAGCCTCACCGCATAGCAATCGGGGTGCGAGGCGAAGGATGCGGCGAGAAGGACCCAACGGCTAGACGGAAGAGGCTTCGGGTCCGCCTCGGAATGGTCCAAGCATCGGACGCGCTTGGGGCGACTACCAGTGACAACCCCTTATCCCGCGACGCGTCCGATACACAGATAGTTCCAAGGCGGCCGAGGAGCCTCACCGCATAGCAATCGGGGTGCGAGGCGAGGGATGCGGCGAGAAGGACCCAACGGCTAGACGGAAGAGGCTTCAGGGCCGCCTCGGAATGGTCCAAGCATCGAACGCGCTTGGGGCGACTACCAGTGACAACCCCTTATCCCGCGACGCGTCCGATACACAGATAGTTCCGAGGCGGCCGAGGAGCCTCACCGCATAGCAATCGGGGTGCGAGGCGAGGGATGCGGCGAGAAGGACCCAACGGCTAGACGGAAGAGGCTTCAGGGCCGCCTCGGAATGGTCCAAGCATCGGACGCGCTTGGGGCGACTACCAGTGACAACCCCTTATCCCGCGACGCGTCCGATACACAGATAGTTCCGAGGCGGCCGAGGAGCCTCACCGCATAGCAATCGGGGTGCGAGGCGAGGGATGCGGCGAGAAGGACCCAACGGCTAGACGGAAGAGGCTTCAGGGCCGCCTCGGAATGGTCCAAGCATCGGACGCGCTTGGGGCGACTACCAATGACAACCCCTTATCCCGCGACGCGTCCGATACACAGATAGTTCCGAGGCGGCCGAGGAGCCTCACCGCATAGCAATCGGGGTGCGAGGCGAGGGATGCGGCGAGAAGGACCCAACGGCTAGACGGAAGAGGCTTCAGGGCCGCCTCGGAATGGTCCAAGCATCGGACGCGCTTGGGGCGACTACCAGTGACAACCCCTTATCCCGCGACGCGTCCGATACACAGATAGTTCCGAGGCGGCCGAGGAGCCTCACCGCATAGCAATCGGGGTGCGAGGCGAGGGATGCGGCGAGAAGGACCCAACGGCTAGACGGAAGAGGCTTCAGGGCCGCCTCGGAATGGTCCAAGCATCGGACGCGCTTGGGGCGACTACCGTTGCCAACCCCTTATCCCGCGATGCGTCTGATACACAGATAGTTCCGAGGCGGCCGAGGAGCCTCACCGCATAGCAATCGGGTTGCGAGGCAGATTATTGGGAAGGGAACCCCCTGGGATGCGGCTCAAGCAGTGCCCAAAGGGACTGGAATGCGGAATCACATCGAGAGACCCAAATGCTATACGAGGGCTCAAATCGAATTATCGATTTGGCCACGACATGGACGCATCGGAACGACTACCTTTGCCGAACCACTCGCAATTGCATCCATACCGAAACCAATAGACATTTCCGTTAGAGCCCTCGCATAGCATTCGGGAATCTCGCATGCCCCTCTAAATCGACCAATGCTGGCGCTCAATGAAAATCCGAGCGCTACCACCGTTCGAGCGCCAGCATTGGTCGAGTTAGAGGGGCACGGGGGAGAATGCTCCAGTCAACACCTCCCCTATATAAGTTATTTGTCCGATTCTCGCACAACCGTAGTCTGCCTCGTCGAATCAAACAACGGTCCCAGATTCCGACTTCCGTTCCGTAGAGACCCAAAAGCTAGATGGAGGCTCGCAAGAAAGAGAGTCGGCGCATAGCAATCGGGTTTCTCGAACGTTTAGGGACCGAGCTCACTTGCGGATAGGGCAAAATCCGCCAAGCAACCCAAAAGCTAGACGGGGGCTCGAATCGAATCGCCTAGGCGGCCACAACAACGACGTGTTGGATCGACTACCAGTGCCAAACCATTCAGCAAGACTAGTCTGTGTCGAGGCCGGATAGAGATTCTCAGAGAGCGCCCGCATAGCATTTAGGAGACCTGCCGCGTCCCTCACACTCGACAAATGGTGGTGCACGTTTATAAATCCGAGCGATCCCAACCCTTTCAAGCACCAACATCGGTCGAGATAGAGGGGCACGGAGGGGGCTGCGTGAGACAACACAGTCCCCTATATAAGTTATTTGTCCGATTCTCACACATCCGAAGAATGGTCATCAAATCGGACAACAGCCCAAACTTCCGACTTCCGTCCCAGAAAGCCCAAGAGCTATCTAAAACGTTCATGGCCGGAACTCGATCGCGGCTATACCAGTCCGCCAAGCAACCCAAAAGCTAGACTGGAGCTCTAGTCGAATCACCTCTGTGGCCATTGCAAGGACGTGTTGGAGCGACTACCATTGCCGAACCATTCCGCAGGTCGAGTCCATACCAAGGCCGCATAGAGATTCACGATGAGCTCCTGCATAGCAATCAGGAGACTTGCCGTGTCCATCACAATCGATAAATCCTGGTGCAAGATTTTTGCATCCGAGCGCTCCAACCAGTCGAGCACCAGCATCAATCGACATAAACGGGCACGGGGGGAGGATGCTCGAGAACACTACCTCCCCTATATAAGTTATTTGTCCGATTCTCAAGCAGCCGAAGTCTGGTCATCGAATCGGGTCAAAGACCACAACTTCCGACTTTACCCACAATGCAAGTCATCGAATCGAACATCGGCCCCCGAGTCGGACTCCATGCGTATGTCAGGTCATCGGACCCAAATTCCGCCTTCCTGCGCATGGCGGGCCATCAATATCAACTCGGTCATCGGACCCAAACTCCGCCTTTTTGCGTATGGCACGCCTTCAAATCGGTCATCGGACCCAAATTCCGCCTTCCTGTGCATGGCGGGCCATCAACATCAACTCGGTCATCGGACCCAAATTCCGCCTTTCTGCGCATGGCACGCCATCAACTCGGTCATCGGACCCAAATTCCGCCTTCCTGCGCATGGCAGGTCATCGGACACAAATTCAGACCTCGCCAATATGCCTACGTATCGAATCGGTCATCGGACCCAACTTCCGACTTCATCCATACTGTAGGGTCTTTGAGGTTGGCGCGGTGCGCTCAACCCAGGGAGTCGACCCATCGAAGCATACACCTCCCCTATATAAGCTATTTGTCCGATTCCCACACCTGTGTAGTTTGCACCTCTGACCAGGACATCGACCCCAACTTCCGAACTCGACTGCAACGACGGCACCAGCGCCTTGGTGCGCACCTTGCGACGCACAGTCCCAACATTCGCCTTCCTGCACATGGCAGGTCATCGGACCCAAATTCCGACCTCGCGAGTATGCCTACATATCGAATCGGTCATCGGACCCAACTTCCGACTTCATCCATACCGTAGGGTCTTTGAGGTTGGCGCGGTGCGCTCAACCCGGGGAGTCGACCCAACGAAGCATACACCTCCCCTATATAAGCTATTTGTCCGATTCCCACACCTGTGTAGTTTGCACCTCCGATCAAGACATCGACCCCAACTTCCGAACTCGCCTCCAACGACCGAACCAGCGCCTTGGTGCGCACCTTGCAACGCACAGTGCCAACATTCGCCTTCCTGCACGTGGCAGGTCATCGGACCCAAATTCCGACCTCGCGAGTATGCCTACATATCGAATCGGTCATCGGACCCAACTTCCGACTTCATCCATACCGTAGGGTCTTTGAGGTTGGCGCGGTGCGCTCAACCCGGGGAGTCGACCCAACGAAGCATACACCTCCCCTATATAAGCTATTTGTCCGATTCCCACACCTGTGTAGCTTGCACCTCCGATCAGGACATCGACCCCAACTTCCGAACTCGACTAAAAAGACCGCACCAGCGCCTTGGTGTGCACCTTGCAACGCACAGTGTCAACATTCGCCTTCCTGCACATGGCAGGTCATCGGACCCAAATTCCGACCTCATGAGCATACCTACTAATCGAATCGGTCATCGGACCCAACTTCCGACTTCATCCATACCGTAGGGTCTTTGAGGTTGGCGCGGTGCGCTCAACCTGGGGAGTCGACCCATCGAAGCATACACCTCCCCTATATAAGCTATTTGTCCGATTCCGACACCTGTGTAGTTTGCACCTCCGCTCAGGACATCGACCCCAACTTCCGAACTCGCCTGCAACGACCGAACCAGCGCCTTGGTGCGCACCAAAAGTGCGCACTTTTGGAGGGCACTTTTCTGCGCTCCAAAGGTGCGCACTTTTGGAGGGCACTTTTTGGAGGGCACTTTTCTGCGCTCCAAAGGTGCGCACTTTTGGAGGGCACTTTTTGGAGGGCACTTTTCTGCGCTCCAAAGGTGCGCACTTTTGGAGGGCACTTTTTGGAGGGCACTTTTCTGCGCTCCAAAGGTGCGCACTTTTGGAGGGCACTTTTTGGAGGGCACTTTTCTGCGCTCCAAAGGTGCGCACTTTTGGAGGGCACTTTTTGGAGGGCACTTTTCTGCGCTCCAAAGGTGCGCACTTTTGGAGGGCACTTTTTGGAGGGCACTTTTCTGCGCTCCAAAGGTGCGCACTTTTGGAGGGCACTTTTTGGAGGGCACTTTTCTGCGCTCCAAAGGTGCGCACTTTTGGAGGGCACTTTTTGGAGGGCACTTTTCTGCGCTCCAAAGGTGCGCACTTTTGGAGGGCACTTTTTGGAGGGCACTTTTCTGCGCTCCAAAGGTGCGCACTTTTGGAGGGCACTTTTTGGAGGGCACTTTTCTGCGCTCCAAAGGTGCGCACTTTTGGAGGGCACTTTTGTGCACTCCAAAGGTGCGCACTTTTGGAGGGCACTTTTCCTGTGCTCCAAAGGTGCACACCTAGGTGAGCACCTTCGACCACACCTTGTAGCACACCAAACTCTGACTTTCGACTTCATCCGCAATGCAGGGTCTTTGAGGTTGGCGCAATGCGCACAACCAGGGGAGTCGACCCATCAAACCCAACACCTCCCCTATATAAGCTATTTGTCTGATTCTCATACATGCGTAGCCTGCAGGAGCAATTAGGACATCGACCCCAACTTTCGGCTTCTAAACGAAAACAAGGTCTTTGAGGTTGGTGTAATGCGAACAACTAGGGGAGTCAACCCATCAAACCCAACACCTCCCCTATATAAGCTATTTGTCTGATTCTCATACATGTGTAGTCTACAGGAGCAATTAGGACATCGACCCCAACTTTTGACTTCTTAACGAAAACAAGGTCTTTGAGGTTGACGTAATGCGCACAACCAGGGGAGTCGACCCATCAAACCCAACACCTCCCCTATATAAGCTATTTGTCCGATTCTCATACATGTGTAGCCTGCAGGAGCCATTAGGACATTGACCCCAACTTTTGACTTCTTAACGAAAACAAGGTCTTTGAGGTTGGCGTAATGCGCACAACCAAGGGAGTTGACCCATCAAACCCAACACCTCCCCTATATAAGCTATTTGTCTGATTCTCATACATGTGTAGCCTGCAACAACGATTAGGACATCCACCCCAACTTCTGAATTCGTCTGCGTTGACCGCACCAAAGGTGCACGCCTTGGTGCTCACCAAAATCCGACTTCCGACTTCTTCTGCTATGCGGGGTCTTTGAGGTTGGCGCAGTGCGCACAACCAGGGGAGTCAACCCACCGAATGCAACACCTCCCCTATATAAGCTATTTGTCTGATTCTCATACATGCGTAGACTGCAGCAATGATTAGGACATCCACCCCAACTTTTGACTTCTTAAACAAGACAGGGTCTTTGAAGTTGGTGCAGTGCACACAACCAGGGGAGTCGACCCATCAAACGCAACACCTCCCCTATATAAAGCTATTTGTCCGATTCTCATACGTGTAGTCTGCAGCAGCGATTAGGACATCGACCCCAACTTCCGAATTCGTTTGCATTGACCGCACCAAAGGTGCACGCCTTGGTGTGCACCCTGGAGTGCACTTTGGTGCTCACCTCGGTGCACACTTTGGTGTGCACCTCGGTGTGCACCAAAGGTGCGCACCTTGGAGCGCACCAAAGGTGTACACTTTGGAGCGCACCACATAGGGTCTTTGAGAGGTTGGCGCAGTGCGCACACCAAGGTGGGTGTTGAGGTGCGTGCCGAGGTGGGTGGGTGCTAGGGTGCGCTCCATGGTGGGTGCCAGGGTGGGTGCGTGCTAGGGTGGATTCCAAAGAGGGTCATAGGGTGGGTGCCAAGGTGGGTTGGTGATATAGTGGGTTCAAAGGTGGGTACTAGGGTGGGTTCCAAGGTGGGTCACAAGTTGGGTGCCAGGATGCGTGGGTGTTAGGTTGGGTGCCAAGGTGGGCTCCTGCGTGGGTGGGTGCTAGGGTGGGTTTCAAGGTGGACGCGAGGGCGGGTGCCAAGGTGGGTAACAAGTTGGGTGTTAGGATGGGTGAGTGCTAGAGTGGGTGCCAAGGTGGGTGGGTGCTAAGGTGGATGCCAAGGTGGTTCACAGGGTGGGTGGGTTCTAGGGTGAGTTCCAAGGTGGGTCACAGGTTCAGTGCTAGGGTGGGTGTCAAGGCGGGTGTCGAGGTGCCTGGGTGCTAGGGTGTGGATGCCAATGTGGGTCATAGGGTGGGTACTAGGGTGGGCTGCAATGTGGGTGCCAAGGTGGGTAACATGCTCGGTGGGTTCTAAATTGGGTGCCAGGGTGGGTGTGCACCCACCTTGCCCGAGGTGGGTGCCAAGGTGCCAGTGTGGGTGGGTGCTAAGGTGGATGCCAAGGTGGGTGAGAAGGTGGGTGATAGGTTGAGTGGTAGGATGGGTGGGTGCCAAGATGGGTCACAGGGTGGGTGCAAGGGTGGGTAGGTGCTAGGGTTGGTGTCAGGGTGGGTGGGTGCTAGGTTGGGTTCCAAGGTGGGTGCGAGGGTGAGTGTCAAGGTGGGTCACAGGTTAGGTGCTAGGATGGGTGAGTGCTAGGGTGCAAAGGTGCCAGGGTGGGTGCTAGGATGGGTCGATGCTAGGGTGAGTGGCAAGGTGGGTCCACAAGTGTCAAGGTGGGTGCCGAGGTGGGTGCCAAGTCGGCGACTGCTATGGTGGATGCCAAGGTGGGTCACGGGGTGGGTGCCAAGTTGCTAGGTTGGGTTCCAAGGTGGGTGCCAACGTGGGTGCTAGGGTGCGTGGGTTAAAGGGTGTGTCACAACGTGGGTGCCAGGATGGGTGCGCACCCACACTGGCCAAGACGGGTGCGGGTGCAAGGTTGGGTTCCAAGCCCGGTCACAGGCTGGGTGCTAGGATGGGTGGGTGCCAAGGTGGGCACCAGGGTGGGTGCACCCACCCTGGCCAAGGTGGGTCACGGGGTGGGTCCTAGGGTGGGTAACGGGGTGGGTACTAAGGTGCGTGCCAAGGTGGGTCATAGGGTGGGTGCCAAGGTGGGCACCAGGGTGGGTGTGCACCAACCCTAGCCAGGGTAGGTCACGGGGTGGTTGTCGGGGTGGGCGTCAAGGAGCCAAGGTGGGTGGCAAGTAGCCAAGTTGCGTGCCAAGGTGGGTGTCGGGGTGGGTGCCAAGGATCCAAGGTGGGTGCCAAGGAACCAAGGTGGGTGTCTGGGTGGGTGCCGAGGTGGGAGCCAGGGTGGGTCCCAAGGTGAGTGCAAAGGTGGGTGCCAGGGTCAAGGTGAGTGCCAATGTGGGTTCCAAGGTGCCAGGGTCAGGGTGAGTGCCAATGTGGGTTCAAAGGTGCTAAGTTGGGTGCGAGGTTGGGTGCGAGGGTGGGTGGGTGCCAAGGTGTGCTAGGTGGAAGCCCGGGTGGGTCGGCATCCCATGGGTGTCGAGTTGGGTGCCTGATGGGTGCTTCTTGTCAAGTTTTAGTCGTCGGGACTCATTTCGAGCCTTAGAGGTCGTTTCTTGTCCGGTTGCCCTGTCTTCGACCTGGGAACCCAATTTTGGTCCTCGGGTCCCATTTTTTTTTGTCTCGCATCCCACTTTTGGCCTGTGGCCTTTTCGGGGTCGATTCTCGTTTTGGGCATCAGAGCATGTTTCTTCTCCTAAAACCCAATATTTGTTTATTAAGTCTCGGAACACATTTTTGTTCTCGTGGACCCATCATGGGTCTTGGAACGCATTTGTGGTCCTTGGGTCCCATTTTGCATCCCGAAACTTGTGTTTTGGTGCTTGATCCCTATTTTGGGTGCCCACCTTGCACCAAGTGCGCACCCGGGGCAAACCGAGCGCCTTGGTGCACCGGGGCAAGATCGAGCGTGCACCCGAGGCGCCCCGAACATGCACCAAGGTGCACTCGGCCCACATGTGAGCGCAGGTCGTTGCGCCCGAGGTGGTGTGTGGGCACCGCGTTGCAGACGGGACACTGCACGCACACGACGCCCCCTCCAGGTGCACGCACGTAGGCCGGGCCGGGTGCACACCCGACGCCCTAGCAAGGTGCGCGCACCCGGGCAGGGCTCACACTTGGCGAACGGGGCGCACTTCGCGAGGGAGGGTGTGCACCTCGACGGGGGTGGGTGGCCGGGGTGGATTCGCACGTGGGTCGCGGTTTGCTAAGTACACACTGCGACAAGCTCATAACGGGTGCGATCATACCAGCATTAGTGCACCGGATCCCATCAGAACTCCCCAGTTAAGCGCGCTTGGGCCGGAGTAGTACTGGGATGGGTGACCTCCCGGGAAGTCCCGGTGTTGCACCCTTTTTTAGTTTTTCGCCGGGCGTCGCAATGCTATTTGAATAAACCTTTTGCCCGTTTGCGTTCTCGTCGGGGCCGGGCCGGGCCGGGGTGCGCTGCCCGCACTACCGCGCGCGCGGGGGCGACACCGAGCGCGCACCCGAGGCGCCCCGAGCACACAGGCCACGGTGCAACCCGGGCGTTGTGCGCGCACCCCGGTGCGCCCGAGGTGCTGCGCGCGCACCCAGGTGAAATCGGTGTGCACCTCGGCCAGTGCGCGCTCGGTCGAGTCGCGCACGTTGGCCAAGGTGCACGGTGATGTTTCTTACTCTAAGGTTCCGCACCAGACGCCCGGGACAGGTGAGCGAAGCTGGGCGGGGCCGGGTGCGCGGCCGGGGCAGGTGCACGCAGCTGGAGAGAGCTTTGGAGCACACTTCGGAGCGCACCAATGATGCGCTCCATTCAAAAGTTTCCTGAAAAGGCAAAAAAAGTTGAGATTATAGAATTTCCCACTTGAGAGATTGTAAAAAAAAAAAATTTAAAATGAAGGAAACGCGGGTGCCAAGGTGTGCGCAGCCCAGCCAAGGTGTGCGCACCAAGGCGCCCACCCTGGCGAAGGTGCACGCAAGGTGCGCACCCGAGGCAAACCGGACAATTAACCCAACTTTCGACTTCGCGCGCACCTTGGAGCGCACTTCGGAGCGCTCCTTGGTGCGCACCAATCTTGGGCACCTCGGAGTGCACCATGGCGCCCACCAAGGTGCGCACCCGGGGCAAACCGAGCTCCGACTTCGTGCGCACCTTGGAGCGCACGAAAGGTGCGCACCATGGCGCCCACCAAGGTGCGCAGCCCAGCCAAGGCGTGCGCATCAAGGTGCGCACCCTGGCGAAGGTGCGCACCCGGGGCAAACCGAGCTCCGACTTCGTGCGCACCTTGGAGCGCACAAAAGGTGCGCAACCCAGCCAAGGTGTGCGCACCCCGGTCAAACCGAGCTCCGAATCGTGCGCACCAGAGGTGCACGCCATCGTGCGCACCTTGGAGCACACTTCGGAGCCCTCCTTGGTGCGCGCCGATGTTGCGCACCTCGGAGCGCACCCGGGGAAAACAATGCAATTAACCCGACTTTCGACTTCGTGGGCACCTCGGAGCGCTCTCGGGTTCGCACCTCGGAGCACACCGAGGTGCGCACCTTTGATGCGCTGCCTTCACCAATTTCCAGAAAAGGCAAGAAAACATTGAGAAGGTGTGCGCACCGAGGTGCCCACCCTGGCGAAGGTGCACGCGAGGTGCGCACCCGGGGCAAACCGGGCTCCGACTTCGTGCACGCCGCACCTTGGAGCACACTTCGGAGCGCTCCTTGGTGCGCACCAGGGCGCGCAACCCAGCCGAGGTGCCCACCCCGGCGAAGGTGCACGCGAGGTGCGCACCCGGGGCAAACCGGGCTCCGACTTCGTGCACGCCATGGTGCCCACCGCGGCGAAGGTGCACGCCAGGTGCGCACCCGGGGCAAACCGGGCTCCGACTTCGTGCACGCCGCACCTTGGAGCACACTTCGGAGCGCTCCTTGGTGCGCACCATGGTGCCCACCAGGGCGCGCAACCCCGCCGAAGGTGCACGCGAGGTGCGCACCCGGGGCAAACCGGGCTCCGACTTCGTGCACGCCGCACCTTGGAGCACACTTCGGAGCGCTCCTTGGTGCGCACCATGGTGCCCACCAGGGCGCGCAACCCCGCCGAAGGTGCACGCGAGGTGCGCACCCGGGGCAAACCGGGCTCCGACTTCGTGCACGCCATGGTGCGCACCGCGGCGAAGGTGCGCACCCGGGGCAAACCGGGCTCCGACTTCGTGCACGCCGCACCTTGGAGCACACTTCGGAGCGCTCCTTGGTGCGCACCAGGGCGCGCAACCCAGCCGAGGTGCCCACCCCGGCGAAGGTGCACGCGAGGTGCGTACCCGGGGCAAACCGGGCTCCGACTTCGTGCACGCCGCACCTTGGAGCACACTTCGGAGCGCTCCTTGGTGCGCACCATGGTGCCCACCAGGCCGCGCAACCCAGCCAAGGTGTGCGCACCAAGGTGCACGCGAGGTGCGCACCCGGGGCAAACCGGGGTCCGACTTCGTGCACGCCGCACCTTGGAGCACACATCGGGGCGCTCCCGGGTTCGCACCGGCGTTGCGCACCGTGGTGGGCACCTCGGAGCACAGCAAGGTGGGCAGCGAGGTGCGCACCTTTGATGCGATGCCTTCACTAATTTCCATAAAAGGCAAAAAAAAAACGAGATTTTAAAATTTCCGTTTTGAAAGATAGTGAGAAAAAGGGAATGCTGGTGCCATCTTGAGCCCGCCCTGGTGCGCAGCCCAGCCAAGGTGTGCGCACCAAGGTGCCCACCCTGGCGAAGGTGCGCGCCCGGGCAATTAATCCAACTTCCAACTTCGCGCGCGCCAGGGTGGGAGCGCACCCAACAACCGGGCCTGGGAAGAGCCAATGCGAGAAACCCCACCAAACGCTCTGACAAAAAAAGAGGGGGCGCTCCAGTAACCCCGCTTCGGAGCGCACCCTGGGCAAACCCAGCCAAGGTGCCCACCCCGGCCAAGGTGCAGGCGAGGTGCGCACCCGGGGCAAACCGGGCTCCGACAACGTGCACGCCGCACCTTGGAGCACACTTCGTAGCGCTCCCGGGTGCGCACCTCAGAGCACACCAAGGTGGGCAGCGAGGTGCGCACCTTTGATGCGCTGCCTTCACTAATTTCCAGAAAAGGCAAAAAAAAAAGGAGATTTTAAAATTTCCGTTTTGAAAGATAGTGAAAAAAACGGAACGCGCGTGCCATCTTGAGCCCGCCCTGGTGCGCAGCCCAGGTAAGGTGCCCACCCTGGCAAAGGTGCGCACCCGGGCAATTAACCCTACTTCCGACTTCGTGCGCGCCAGGGTGGCAACCGGGCCTCGGAAGAGCCAATGCGAGAAACCCCACCAAACGCTCCGACAAAAAAAGAGGCGGCGCTCCAATAACCCCGCTTCGGAGCGCAGCCGGGGCAAACCCAGCCAAGGTGCCCACCCCGACGAAGGTGCACGCGAGGTGCGCACCCGGGGCAAACCGGGCTCCGACAACGTGCACGCAGCACCTTGGAGCACACTTCGAAGCACTCCCGGGTGCCCACCGGCGTTGCGCACCGTGGTGGGCAGCGAGGTGCGCACCTTTGATGCGCTGCCTTCACTAATTTCCAGAAAAAGGCAAAAAAAAATGAGATTTTAAAATTTCCGTTTTGAAAGATAGTGAAAAAAAAGGAACGCGGGTGCCATCTTGAGCCCGCCCTGGTGCGCAGCCCAGGCAAGGCATGCGCACCAAGGTGCCCACCCGAGGTGCACACCCGGGGCAAACCGGGCTCCGACTTCGTGCAGGCCGCACCTTGGAGCACACTTCGGAGCGCTCCTTGGTGCGCACCATGGTGCCCACCAGGGCGCGCAACCCAGCCAAGGTCTGCACACCAAGGTGCCCACCCCGGCGAAGGTGCACGCGAGGTGCGCACCCGGGGCAAACCGGGCTCCGACTTCGTGCACGCCATGGTGCCCACCGCGGCGAAGGTGCACGCGAGGTGCGCACCCGGGGCAAACCGGGCTCCGACTTCGTGCACGCCGCACCTTGGAGCACACTTCGGAGCGCTCCTTGGTGCGCACCATGGTGCCCACCAGGGCGCGCAACCCAGCCAAGGTGTGCGCACCAAGGTGCACGCGAGGTGCGCACCCGGGGCAAACCGGGGTCCGACTTCGTGCACGCCGCACCTTGGAGCACACATCGGAGCGCTCCCAGGTTCGCACCAGCGTTGCGCACCTTTGATGCGCTGCCTTCACTAATTTCAAGAAAAGGCAAAAAAAAACGAGATTTTAAAATTTCCGTTCTGAAAGATAGTGAAAAAAACGGAACGCGGGTGCCATCTTGAGCCCTTCCTGGTGCGCAGCCCAGGCAAGTTGTGCGCACCAAGGTGCCCACCCTGGCGGAGGTGCGCGCCCGGGGCAATCCGGGCTCCGACTTCGTGCACTGCATGGTGCCCACCAAGGCGCGCAACCCAGCCAAGGTGCCCACCGCAGCGAAGGTGCACGCGAGGTGCGCACCCGAGGTGCACACCCGGGGCAAACCGGGCTCCGACTTCGTGCACGCCGCACCTTGGAGCACACTTCAGAGCGCTCCTTGGTGCGCACCAGGGCGCGCAACCCAGCCGAGGTGCCCACCCCGGCGAAGGTGCACGCGAGGTGCGCACCCGGGGCAAACCGGGCTCCGACTTCGTGCACGCCATGGTGCCCACCGCGGCGAAGGTGCGCACCCGGGGCAAACCGGGCTCCGACTTCGTGCACGCCGCACCTTGGAGCACACTTCGGAGCGCTCCTTGGTGCGCACCATGGTGCCCACCAGGCCGCGCAACCCAGCCAAGGTGTGCGCACCAAGGTGCACGCGAGGTGCGCACCCGGGGCAAACCGGGGTCCGACTTCGTGCACGCCGCACCTTGGAGCACACATCGGGGCGCTCCCGGGTTCGCACCGGCGTTGCGCACCGTGGTGGGCACCTCGGAGCACACCAAGGTGGGCAGCGAGGTGCGCACCTTTGATGCGATGCCTTCACTAATTTCCATAAAAGGCAAAAAAAAAACGAGATTTTAAAATTTCCGTTTTGAAAGATAGTGAGAAAAAGGGAATGCTGGTGCCATCTTGAGCCCGCCCTGGTGCGCAGCCCAGCCAAGGTTTGCGCACCAAGGTGCCCACCCTGGCGAAGGTGCGCGCCCGGGCAATTAACCCAACTTCCAACTTCGCGCGCGCCAGGGTGGGAGCGCACCCAACAACCGGGCCTGGGAAGAGCCAATGCGAGAAACCCCACCAAACTCTCTGACAAAAAAAGAGGGGGCGCTCCAGTAACCCCGCTTCGGAGCGCACCCTGGGCAAACCCAGCCAAGGTGCCCACCCCGGCCAAGGTGCAGGCGAGGTGCGCACCCGGGGCAAACCGGGCTCCGACAACGTGCACGCCGCACCTTGGAGCACACTTCGTAGCGCTCCCGGGTGCGCACCTCAGAGCACACCAAGGTGGGCAGCGAGGTGCGCACCTTTGATGCGCTGCCTTCACTAATTTCCAGAAAAGGCAAAAAAAAAAGGAGATTTTAAAATTTCCGTTTTGAAAGATAGTGAAAAAAACGGAACGCGCGTGCCATCTTGAGCCCGCCCTGGTGCGCAGCCCAGGTAAGGTGCCACCCTGGCAAAGGTGCGCACCCGGGCAATTAACCCTACTTCCGACTTCGTGCGCGCCAGGGTGGCAACCGGGCCTCGGAAGAGCCAATGCGAGAAACCCCACCAAACGCTCCGACAAAAAAAGAGGCGGCGCTCCAATAACCCCGCTTCGGAGCGCAGCCGGGGCAAACCAAGCCAAGGTGCCCACCCCGACGAAGGTGCACGCGAGGTGCGCACCCGGGGCAAACCGGGCTCCGACAACGTGCACGCAGCACCTTGGAGCACACTTCGAAGCACTCCCGGGTGCCCACCGGCGTTGCGCACCGTGGTGGGCAGCGAGGTGCGCACCTTTGATGCGCTGCCTTCACTAATTTCCAGAAAAAGGCAAAAAAAAATGAGATTTTAAAATTTCCGTTTTGAAAGATAGTGAAAAAAAAGGAACGCGGGTGCCATCTTGAGCCCGCCCTGGTGCGCAGCCCAGGCAAGGCATGCGCACCAAGGTGCCCACCCGAGGTGCACACCCGGGGCAAACCGGGCTCCGACTTCGTGCAGGCCGCACCTTGGAGCACACTTCGGAGCGCTCCTTGGTGCGCACCATGGTGCCCACCAGGGCGCACCCGAGGCAAACCGGGCTCCGACTTCGTGCACGCCGCACCTTGGAGCACACATCGGAGCGCTCCCAGGTTCGCACCAGCGTTGCGCACCTTTGATGCGCTGCCTTCACTAATTTCCAGAAAAGGCAAAAAAAAACGATATTTTAAAATTTCCGTTCTGAAAGATAGTGAAAAAAACGGAACGCGGGTGCCATCTTGAGCCCTTCCTGATGCGCAGCCCAGGCAAGTTGTGCGCACCAAGGTGCCCACCCTGGCGGAGGTGCGCGCCCGGGGCAAACCGGGCTCCGACTTCGTGCACTGCATGGTGCCCACCAAGGCGCGCAACCCAGCCAAGGTGCCCACCGCAGCGAAGGTGCACGCGAGGTGCGCACCCGAGGTGCACACCCGGGGCAAACCGGGCTCCGACTTCGTGCACGCCGCACCTTGGAGCACACTTCAGAGCGCTCCTTGGTACGCACCAGGGCGCGCAACCCAGCCAAGGTGCTCACCCCGGCGAAGGTGCACGCGAGGTGCGCACCCGGGGCAAACCGGGCTCGGACTTCGTGCACGCCGCACCTTGGAGCACACATCGGAGCGCTCCCGGGTTCGCACCAGCATTGCGCACCTTTGATGCGCTGCCTTCACTAATTTCCAGAAAAGGCAAAAAAAAGAAAAAAATGAGATTTTAAAATTTCCGTTTTGAAAGATAGTGAAAAAAACGGAACGCGGGTGCCATCTTGAGCCCGCCCTGGTGTGCAGCCCAGGCAAGTTGTGCGCACCAAGGCACCCACCCTGGCCAAGGTGGGTCACGGGGTGGGTCCTAGGGTGGGTAACGGGGTGGGTACTAAGGTGCGTGCCAAGGTGGGTCATAGGGTGGGTGCCAAGGTGGGCACCAGGGTGGGTGTGCACCAACCCTAGCCAGGGTAGGTCACGGGGTGGTTGTCGGGGTGGGCGTCAAGGAGCCAAGGTGGGTGGCAAGTAGCCAAGTTGCGTGCCAAGGTGGGTGTCGGGGTGGGTGCCAAGGATCCAAGGTGGGTGCCAAGGAACCAAGGTGGGTGTCTGGGTGGGTGCCGAGGTGGGAGCCAGGGTGGGTCCCAAGGTGAGTGCAAAGGTGGGTGCCAGGGTCAAGGTGAGTGCCAATGTGGGTTCCAAGGTGCCAGGGTCAGGGTGAGTGCCAATGTGGGTTCAAAGGTGCTAAGTTGGGTGCGAGGTTGGGTGCGAGGGTGGGTGGGTGCCAAGGTGTGCTAGGTGGAAGCCCGGGTGGGTCGGCATCCCATGGGTGTCGAGTTGGGTGCCTGATGGGTGCTTCTTGTCAAGTTTTAGTCGTCGGGACTCATTTCGAGCCTTAGAGGTCGTTTCTTGTCCGGTTGCCCTGTCTTCGACCTGGGAACCCAATTTTGGTCCTCGGGTCCCATTTTTTTTTGTCTCGCATCCCACTTTTGGCCTGTGGCCTTTTCGGGGTCGATTCTCGTTTTGGGCATCAGAGCATGTTTCTTCTCCTAAAACCCAATATTTGTTTATTAAGTCTCGGAACACATTTTTGTTCTCGTGGACCCATCATGGGTCTTGGAACGCATTTGTGGTCCTTGGGTCCCATTTTGCATCCCGAAACTTGTGTTTTGGTGCTTGATCCCTATTTTGGGTGCCCACCTTGCACCAAGTGCGCACCCGGGGCAAACCGAGCGCCTTGGTGCACCGGGGCAAGATCGAGCGTGCACCCGAGGCGCCCCGAACATGCACCAAGGTGCACTCGGCCCACATGTGAGCGCAGGTCGTTGCGCCCGAGGTGGTGTGTGGGCACCGCGTTGCAGACGGGACACTGCACGCACACGACGCCCCCTACAGGTGCACGCACGTAGGCCGGGCCGGGTGCACACCCGACGCCCTAGCAAGGTGCGCGCACCCGGGCAGGGCTCACACTTGGCGAACGGGGCGCACTTCGCGAGGGAGGGTGTGCACCTCGACGGGGGTGGGTGGCCGGGGTGGATTCGCACGTGGGTCGCGGTTTGCTAAGTACACACTGCGACAAGCTCATAACGGGTGCGATCATACCAGCGTTAGTGCACCGGATCCCATCAGAACTCCGCAGTTAAGCGCGCTTGGGCCGAAGTAGTACTGGGATGGGTGACCTCCCGGGAAGTCCCGGTGTTGCACCCTTTTTTAGTTTTTCGCCGGGCATCGCAATGCTATTTGAATAAACCTTTTGCCCGTTTGCGTTCTCGTCGGGGCCGGGCCGAGCCGGGGTGCGCTGCCCGCACTACCGCGCGCGCGGGGGCGACACCGAGCGCGCACCCGAGGCGCCCCGAGCACACAGGCCACGGTGCAACCCGGGCGTTGTGCGCGCACCCCGGTGCGCCCGAGGTGCTGCGCGCGCACCCAGGTGAAATCGGTGTGCACCTCGGCCAGTGCGCGCTCGGTCGAGTCGCGCACGTTGGCCAAGGTGCACGGTGATGTTTCTTACTCTAAGGTTCCGCACCAGACGCCCGGGACAGGTGAGCGAAGCTGGGCGGGGCCGGGTGCGCGGCCGGGGCAGGTGCACGCAGCTGGAGAGAGCTTTGGAGCACACTTCGGAGCGCACCAATGATGCGCTCCATTCAAAAGTTTCCTGAAAAGGCAAAAAAAGTTGAGATTATAGAATTTCCCACTTGAGAGATTGTAAAAAAAAAAAATTTAAAATGAAGGAAACGCGGGTGCCAAGGTGTGCGCAGCCCAGCCAAGGTGTGCGCACCAAGGCGCCCACCCTGGCGAAGGTGCACGCAAGGTGCGCACCCGAGGCAAACCGGACAATTAACCCAACTTTCGACTTCGCGCGCACCTTGGAGCGCACTTCGGAGCGCTCCTTGGTGCGCACCAATCTTGGGCACCTCGGAGTGCACCATGGCGCCCACCAAGGTGCGCACCCGGGGCAAACCGAGCTCCGACTTCGTGCGCACCTTGGAGCGCACGAAAGGTGCGCACCATGGCGCCCACCAAGGTGCGCAGCCCAGCCAAGGCGTGCGCATCAAGGTGCGCACCCTGGCGAAGGTGCGCACCCGGGGCAAACCGAGCTCCGACTTCGTGCGCACCTTGGAGCGCACAAAAGGTGCGCAACCCAGCCAAGGTGTGCGCACCCCGGTCAAACCGAGCTCCGAATCGTGCGCACCAGAGGTGCACGCCATCGTGCGCACCTTGGAGCACACTTCGGAGCCCTCCTTGGTGCGCGCCGATGTTGCGCACCTCGGAGCGCACCCGGGGAAAACAATGCAATTAACCCGACTTTCGACTTCGTGGGCACCTCGGAGCGCTCTCGGGTTCGCACCTCGGAGCACACCGAGGTGCGCACCTTTGATGCGCTGCCTTCACCAATTTCCAGAAAAGGCAAGAAAACATTGAGAAGGTGTGCGCACCGAGGTGCCCACCCTGGCGAAGGTGCACGCGAGGTGCGCACCCGGGGCAAACCGGGCTCCGACTTCGTGCACGCCGCACCTTGGAGCACACTTCGGAGCGCTCCTTGGTGCGCACCAGGGCGCGCAACCCAGCCGAGGTGCCCACCCCGGCGAAGGTGCACGCGAGGTGCGCACCCGGGGCAAACCGGGCTCCGACTTCGTGCACGCCATGGTGCCCACCGCGGCGAAGGTGCACGCGAGGTGCGCACCCGGGGCAAACCGGGCTCCGACTTCGTGCACGCCGCACCTTGGAGCACACTTCGGAGCGCTCCTTGGTGCGCACCATGGTGCCCACCAGGGCGCGCAACCCCGCCGAAGGTGCACGCGAGGTGCGCACCCGGGGCAAACCGGGCTCCGACTTCGTGCACGCCGCACCTTGGAGCACACTTCGGAGCGCTCCTTGGTGCGCACCATGGTGCCCACCAGGGCGCGCAACCCCGCCGAAGGTGCACGCGAGGTGCGCACCCGGGGCAAACCGGGCTCCGACTTCGTGCACGCCGCACCTTGGAGCACACTTCGGAGCGCTCCTTGGTGCGCACCAGGGCGCGCAACCCAGCCGAGGTGCCCACCCCGGCGAAGGTGCGTACCCGGGGCAAACCGGGCTCCGACTTCGTGCACGCCGCACCTTGGAGCACACTTCGGAGCGCTCCTTGGTGCGCACCATGGTGCCCACCAGGCCGCGCAACCCAGCCAAGGTGTGCGCACCAAGGTGCACGCGAGGTGCGCACCCGGGGCAAACCGGGGTCCGACTTCGTGCACGCCGCACCTTGGAGCACACATCGGGGCGCTCCCGGGTTCGCACCGGCGTTGCGCACCGTGGTGGGCACCTCGGAGCACACCAAGGTGGGCAGCGAGGTGCGCACCTTTGATGCGATGCCTTCACTAATTTCCATAAAAGGCAAAAAAAAAATGAGATTTTAAAATTTCCGTTTTGAAAGATAGTGAGAAAAAGGGAATGCTGGTGCCATCTTGAGCCCGCCCTGGTGCGCAGCCCAGCCAAGGTGTGCGCACCAAGGTGCCCACCCTGGCGAAGGTGCGCGCCCGGGCAATTAACCCAACTTCCAACTTCGCGCGCGCCAGGGTGGGAGCGCACCCAACAACCGAGCCTGGGAAGAGCCAATGCGAGAAACCCCACCAAACGCTCTGACAAAAAAAGAGGGGGCGCTCCAGTAACCCCGCTTCGGAGCGCACCCTGGGCAAACCCAGCCAAGGTGCCCACCCCGGCCAAGGTGCAGGCGAGGTGCGCACCCGGGGCAAACCGGGCTCCGACAACGTGCACGCCGCACCTTGGAGCACACTTCGTAGCGCTCCCGGGTGCGCACCTCAGAGCACACCAAGGTGGGCAGCGAGGTGCGCACCTTTG
>NW_026728876.1:315000-340000 GCF_030272615.1 Cryptomeria japonica
AGTCCTGCCGTTAGAGAATGCACCGTGCACGCGACCGAGTAAGGCCACTCAGAGACATCCATTTCCCAGGTATATGCCCCCTACGCACTTTTGGTGGCGCAACTCGCACGAACAGTCCCACCTCGACCCCGTAAACAAGCTTTTTTGCCTCGAAGAGTTCGTCGGAGACGAAGAAGCAACCTTCAGTGCAAACGTAGCACTCTTTTGTGCAACCGCCCAAACAACGCCCCCTCTACCCTCTGTCGAAACACTCGGCATTGCTGCTCCCTAAGGTGAGCTTCTCCTCATAGGCAATTCCGCTCTTATCCGGTCACGTTTGTGTGCCCGAATTTCGCAAGGCAACCTCCATGGGACATGGAAAAGACTCGAGAAGAGAGCTCGCTCACGGGAGAGAGAAGCCAAGGAGACCACGAGAGTGCTGAGAGTGGGACAGCGCTGAATAGGCGGGAGAAGCCTGCGCGTATAAACGGAGATATATATCCAATTGCAACGAAGGAACGTGCCAAAGATCGAGAACAATGGCAGAAATGCTAGTAACGTGCACTTCGGGACCAACGCATCACCGGAAGACAACCGCCAAACATCGAAAGAGTCGCGATGCTCCGCAACCTACGTGCAAAGCGGTCGCACACCGGGTAAGGGAGTGAGAGCCCCAAACATAGCTGGGCGAGGCGCTCACTCCGCTCTTTAATATCTCGTTAATACCGCCAAGGAAATGGCACAAGCACACACACACAAGCATCCTCGGAAGAGGACAGTTCGAGTGACAGGTCAAATCCAAGAGTTCCGAAGACTACCTCCAGGAACAATCGGGAACAAGACCGATTACAAGTCGTCGAGTCTGTTACTGGGCGAACACGAGATGCGCACAGGAAATCGATCAGCCCTCACAATGGCCCAAGGCCAGAGATCGGACTGCTACGATTTACCCCAACAATCATCGTGCCACTCTTCGCAGAGAGGTGATAGACGCCAACGAGCCCGCGCATAGCAATCGAGGTGTAAAAAGGGCGTTGAAGGCAGGAAGCCTGGACGAAAGAGGCTACGAGGTCACCTCGAAGCGGTCTAAGAATCGGGCGCACTTGGGGCGACTACCAGTGCCAACCCCTTATCCCGCGGTGCGTCCGACACACAGAAATTTCCAAGGCGGCCAAGGAGCCTCCCCGCATAGCAATCGGGGTGTGAGGTTACGGATGCAGCATTGATAGCAATCGAGGTGTGAGGCGAAGGATGCAGAAGTGAGAGCCGAGGGATGTAGCAGAGATAGCAATCGGGGTGTGTGATGCAGAAGAGATAGCAATCGAGGTGTGCGGTGGGAAGGGCCCAGCAGCCAGAATGCATGAAGCGACGGATGAAGCAGTGATGACAACCGGGCTGTGAGGAGAGGAGGGATGCAGCCAAGAAAGCAATCAGGGCTCGAGGCAAGGGATGCATCAAGGATAGCAATCATGTTGTGAGGCGAGATTCCAAAGGCTAAACGTGAGAGGCTGCAGGGTCGACTCAGAGAGGTCTATGCATGTGAGAGGCTGAAAGCAAGGTCGACTCGGAGCGGTCTATGCATCGGGCGCGCTTGGGGCGACTACCAGTGCCAACCCCTTATCCCGCGACGCGTCCGACAAAGAGAACGTTCCAAGGCGGCAGAGGAGGTTACCAGCCGAAGGATGCAGTAGCAATAACAGGTATAGTTCCGCGGCGGCCGAGAAGACTCACCGCATAGGAATCGGGATGCGAGGCGAGGGATGCGGCGGGAAGGCCCCGACGGCTAAACGGAAGAGGCTGCAGGGCCGCCTCGGAATGGTCCAAGCATCGGATGCGATTGGGACGACTACCAGTGCCAACCCCTTATCCCGCGATGCGTCCGATACACAGATAGTTCCAAGGCGGCCGAGGAGCCTCACCGCATATCAATCGGGGTGCGAGGCGAGGGATGGGGCGGGAAGGCCCCAACGGCTAGACGGAAGAGGCTTCAGGGCCACCTCGGAATGGTCCAAGCATCGGACGCGCTTGGGGCGACTGCCAGTGCCAACCCCTTATCCCGCGATGCGTCCGATACACAGATGGTTCCAAGGCGGCCGAGGAGCCTCACCGCATAGCAATCGGGGGTGCGAGGCGAGGGATGGGGCGGGAAGGCCCCAACGGCTAGACGGAAGAGGCTTCAGGGCCGCCTAGGAATGGTCCAAGCATCGGACACGCTTGGGGCGACTACCAGTGACAGCCCCCTATCCCGCGATGCGTCCGATACGAAGATGGTTCCAAGGCGGCCGAGGAGCCTCACCGCATAGCAATCGGGGTGCGAGGTGGGGGATGCGGCGAGATGGCCCCAACGGCTAGACGGAAGAGGCCACAGGGCCGCGTCGGAATAGTCCAAGCATCGGACGCGCTTGGGGCGACTACCAGTGACAACCCCTTATCCCGCGATGCGTCCGATACGAAGATAGTTCCAAGGCGGCCGAGGAGCCTCACCGCATAGCAATCGGGGTGCGAGGTGGGGGATGCGGCGAGATGGCCCCAACGGCTAGACGGAAGAGGCTGCAGGGCCGCCTCGGAATAGTCCAAGCATCGGACGCGCTTGGGGCCACTACCAGTGACAACCCCTTATCCCGCGATGCGTCCGATACGAAGATAGTTCCAAGGCGGCCGAAGAGCCTCACCGCATAGCAATCGGGGTGCGAGGTGGGGGATGCGGCGAGATGGCCCCAACGGCTAGACGGAAGAGGCCACAGGGCCGCCTCGGAATAGTCCAAGCATCGGACGCGCTTGGGGCGACTACCAGTGACAACCCCTTATCCCGCGATGCGTCCGATACGAAGATAGTTCCCAGGCGGCCGAGGAGCCTCACCGCATAGCAATCGGGGTGCGAGGCGAGGGATGCGGCGAGATGGCCCCAAAGGCTAGACGGAAGAGGCTGCAGGGCTGCCTCGGAATAGTCCAAGCATCGGACGCGCTTGGGGCGACTACCACTGCCAACCCCTTATCCCGCGATGCGTCCGATACACAGATAGTTCCGAGGCGGCCGAGGAGGTGGGGGATGCAGCGAGATGGCCCCAACGGCTAGACGGAAGAGGCTGCAGGGCCGCCTCGGAATAGTCCAAGCATCGGACGCGCTTGGGGCGACTACCAGTGACAACCCCTTATCCCGCGATGCGTCCGATACACAGATAGTTCCGAGGCGGCCAAGGAGCCTCACCGCATAGCAATCGTGGTGCGAGGTGGGGGATGCGGCGAGATGGCCCCAACGGCTAGACGGAAGAGGCTGCAGGGCCGCCTCGGAATGGTCCAAGCATCGGATGCGCTTGGGGCGACTACCACTGCCAACCCCTTATCCCGCGATGCGTCCGATACACAGATAGTTCCAAGGCGGCCGAGGAGCCTCACAGCATAGCAATCAGGGTGCGAGGCGAGGGATGCGGCGAGAAAGCCCCAACGGCTAGAGGGAAGAGGCTTCAGGTCCGCCTCGGAATGGTCCAAGCATCGGACGCGCTTGGGGCGACTACCAGTGACAACCCCTTATCCCGCGACGCGTCCGATACACAGATAGTTCCAAGGCGGCCGAGGAGCCTCACCGCATAGCAATCGGGGTGCGAGGCGAGGGATGCGGCGAGAAGGACCCAACGGCTACACGGAAGAGGCTTCGGGGCCGCCTCGGAATGGTCCAAGCATCGGACGCGCTTGGGGCGACTACCAGTGACAACCCCTTATCCCGCGACGCGTCCGATACACAGATAGTTCCAAGGCGGCCGAGGAGCCTCACCGCATAGCAATCGGGGTGCGAGGCGAGGGATGCGGCGAGAAGGACCCAACGGCTAGACGGAAGAGGCTTCGGGGCCGCCTCGGAATGGTCCAAGCATCGGACGCGCTTGGGGCGACTACCAGTGACAACCCCTTATCCCGCGACGCGTCCGATACACAGATAGTTCCAAGGCGGCCGAGGAGCCTCACCGCATAGCAATCGGGGTGCGAGGCGAGGGATGCGGCGAGAAGGACCCAACGGCTAGACGGAAGAGGCTTCGGGTCCGCCTCGGAATGGTCCAAGCATCGGACGCGCTTGGGGCGACTACCAGTGACAACCCCTTATCCCGCGACGCGTCCGATACACAGATAGTTCCAAGGCGGCCGAGGAGCCTCACCGCATAGCAATCGGGGTGCGAGGCGAGGGATGCGGCGAGAAGGACCCAACGGCTAGACGGAAGAGGCTTCGGGTCCGCCTCGGAATGGTCCAAGCATCGGACGCGCTTGGGGCGACTACCAGTGACAACCCCTTATCCCGCGACGCGTCCGATACACAGATAGTTCCAAGGCGGCCGAGGAGCCTCACCGCATAGCAATCGGGGTGCGAGGCGAGGGATGCGGCGAGAAGGACCCAACGGCTAGACGGAAGAGGCTTCGGGTCCGCCTCGGAATGGTCCAAGCATCGGACGCGCTTGGGGCGACTACCAGTGACAACCCCTTATCCCGCGACGCGTCCGATACACAGATAGTTCCGAGGCGGCCGAGGAGCCTCACCGCATAGCAATCGGGGTGCGAGGCGAAGGATGCGGCGAGAAGGACCCAACGGCTAGACGGAAGAGGCTTCGGGTCCGCCTCGGAATGGTCCAAGCATCGGACGCGCTTGGGGCGACTACCAGTGACAACCCCTTATCCCGCGACGCGTCCGATACACAGATAGTTCCAAGGCGGCCGAGGAGCCTCACCGCATAGCAATCGGGGTGCGAGGCGAGGGATGCGGCGAGAAGGACCCAACGGCTAGACGGAAGAGGCTTCAGGGCCGCCTCGGAATGGTCCAAGCATCGAACGCGCTTGGGGCGACTACCAGTGACAACCCCTTATCCCGCGACGCGTCCGATACACAGATAGTTCCGAGGCGGCCGAGGAGCCTCACCGCATAGCAATCGGGGTGCGAGGCGAGGGATGCGGCGAGAAGGACCCAACGGCTAGACGGAAGAGGCTTCAGGGCCGCCTCGGAATGGTCCAAGCATCGGACGCGCTTGGGGCGACTACCAGTGACAACCCCTTATCCCGCGACGCGTCCGATACACAGATAGTTCCGAGGCGGCCGAGGAGCCTCACCGCATAGCAATCGGGGTGCGAGGCGAGGGATGCGGCGAGAAGGACCCAACGGCTAGACGGAAGAGGCTTCAGGGCCGCCTCGGAATGGTCCAAGCATCGGACGCGCTTGGGGCGACTACCAATGACAACCCCTTATCCCGCGACGCGTCCGATACACAGATAGTTCCGAGGCGGCCGAGGAGCCTCACCGCATAGCAATCGGGGTGCGAGGCGAGGGATGCGGCGAGAAGGACCCAACGGCTAGACGGAAGAGGCTTCAGGGCCGCCTCGGAATGGTCCAAGCATCGGACGCGCTTGGGGCGACTACCAGTGACAACCCCTTATCCCGCGACGCGTCCGATACACAGATAGTTCCGAGGCGGCCGAGGAGCCTCACCGCATAGCAATCGGGGTGCGAGGCGAGGGATGCGGCGAGAAGGACCCAACGGCTAGACGGAAGAGGCTTCAGGGCCGCCTCGGAATGGTCCAAGCATCGGACGCGCTTGGGGCGACTACCGTTGCCAACCCCTTATCCCGCGATGCGTCTGATACACAGATAGTTCCGAGGCGGCCGAGGAGCCTCACCGCATAGCAATCGGGTTGCGAGGCAGATTATTGGGAAGGGAACCCCCTGGGATGCGGCTCAAGCAGTGCCCAAAGGGACTGGAATGCGGAATCACATCGAGAGACCCAAATGCTATACGAGGGCTCAAATCGAATTATCGATTTGGCCACGACATGGACGCATCGGAACGACTACCTTTGCCGAACCACTCGCAATTGCATCCATACCGAAACCAATAGACATTTCCGTTAGAGCCCTCGCATAGCATTCGGGAATCTCGCATGCCCCTCTAAATCGACCAATGCTGGCGCTCAATGAAAATCCGAGCGCTACCACCGTTCGAGCGCCAGCATTGGTCGAGTTAGAGGGGCACGGGGGAGAATGCTCCAGTCAACACCTCCCCTATATAAGTTATTTGTCCGATTCTCGCACAACCGTAGTCTGCCTCGTCGAATCAAACAACGGTCCCAGATTCCGACTTCCGTTCCGTAGAGACCCAAAAGCTAGATGGAGGCTCGCAAGAAAGAGAGTCGGCGCATAGCAATCGGGTTTCTCGAACGTTTAGGGACCGAGCTCACTTGCGGATAGGGCAAAATCCGCCAAGCAACCCAAAAGCTAGACGGGGGCTCGAATCGAATCGCCTAGGCGGCCACAACAACGACGTGTTGGATCGACTACCAGTGCCAAACCATTCAGCAAGACTAGTCTGTGTCGAGGCCGGATAGAGATTCTCAGAGAGCGCCCGCATAGCATTTAGGAGACCTGCCGCGTCCCTCACACTCGACAAATGGTGGTGCACGTTTATAAATCCGAGCGATCCCAACCCTTTCAAGCACCAACATCGGTCGAGATAGAGGGGCACGGAGGGGGCTGCGTGAGACAACACAGTCCCCTATATAAGTTATTTGTCCGATTCTCACACATCCGAAGAATGGTCATCAAATCGGACAACAGCCCAAACTTCCGACTTCCGTCCCAGAAAGCCCAAGAGCTATCTAAAACGTTCATGGCCGGAACTCGATCGCGGCTATACCAGTCCGCCAAGCAACCCAAAAGCTAGACTGGAGCTCTAGTCGAATCACCTCTGTGGCCATTGCAAGGACGTGTTGGAGCGACTACCATTGCCGAACCATTCCGCAGGTCGAGTCCATACCAAGGCCGCATAGAGATTCACGATGAGCTCCTGCATAGCAATCAGGAGACTTGCCGTGTCCATCACAATCGATAAATCCTGGTGCAAGATTTTTGCATCCGAGCGCTCCAACCAGTCGAGCACCAGCATCAATCGACATAAACGGGCACGGGGGGAGGATGCTCGAGAACACTACCTCCCCTATATAAGTTATTTGTCCGATTCTCAAGCAGCCGAAGTCTGGTCATCGAATCGGGTCAAAGACCACAACTTCCGACTTTACCCACAATGCAAGTCATCGAATCGAACATCGGCCCCCGAGTCGGACTCCATGCGTATGTCAGGTCATCGGACCCAAATTCCGCCTTCCTGCGCATGGCGGGCCATCAATATCAACTCGGTCATCGGACCCAAACTCCGCCTTTTTGCGTATGGCACGCCTTCAAATCGGTCATCGGACCCAAATTCCGCCTTCCTGTGCATGGCGGGCCATCAACATCAACTCGGTCATCGGACCCAAATTCCGCCTTTCTGCGCATGGCACGCCATCAACTCGGTCATCGGACCCAAATTCCGCCTTCCTGCGCATGGCAGGTCATCGGACACAAATTCAGACCTCGCCAATATGCCTACGTATCGAATCGGTCATCGGACCCAACTTCCGACTTCATCCATACTGTAGGGTCTTTGAGGTTGGCGCGGTGCGCTCAACCCAGGGAGTCGACCCATCGAAGCATACACCTCCCCTATATAAGCTATTTGTCCGATTCCCACACCTGTGTAGTTTGCACCTCTGACCAGGACATCGACCCCAACTTCCGAACTCGACTGCAACGACGGCACCAGCGCCTTGGTGCGCACCTTGCGACGCACAGTCCCAACATTCGCCTTCCTGCACATGGCAGGTCATCGGACCCAAATTCCGACCTCGCGAGTATGCCTACATATCGAATCGGTCATCGGACCCAACTTCCGACTTCATCCATACCGTAGGGTCTTTGAGGTTGGCGCGGTGCGCTCAACCCGGGGAGTCGACCCAACGAAGCATACACCTCCCCTATATAAGCTATTTGTCCGATTCCCACACCTGTGTAGTTTGCACCTCCGATCAAGACATCGACCCCAACTTCCGAACTCGCCTCCAACGACCGAACCAGCGCCTTGGTGCGCACCTTGCAACGCACAGTGCCAACATTCGCCTTCCTGCACGTGGCAGGTCATCGGACCCAAATTCCGACCTCGCGAGTATGCCTACATATCGAATCGGTCATCGGACCCAACTTCCGACTTCATCCATACCGTAGGGTCTTTGAGGTTGGCGCGGTGCGCTCAACCCGGGGAGTCGACCCAACGAAGCATACACCTCCCCTATATAAGCTATTTGTCCGATTCCCACACCTGTGTAGCTTGCACCTCCGATCAGGACATCGACCCCAACTTCCGAACTCGACTAAAAAGACCGCACCAGCGCCTTGGTGTGCACCTTGCAACGCACAGTGTCAACATTCGCCTTCCTGCACATGGCAGGTCATCGGACCCAAATTCCGACCTCATGAGCATACCTACTAATCGAATCGGTCATCGGACCCAACTTCCGACTTCATCCATACCGTAGGGTCTTTGAGGTTGGCGCGGTGCGCTCAACCTGGGGAGTCGACCCATCGAAGCATACACCTCCCCTATATAAGCTATTTGTCCGATTCCGACACCTGTGTAGTTTGCACCTCCGCTCAGGACATCGACCCCAACTTCCGAACTCGCCTGCAACGACCGAACCAGCGCCTTGGTGCGCACCAAAAGTGCGCACTTTTGGAGGGCACTTTTCTGCGCTCCAAAGGTGCGCACTTTTGGAGGGCACTTTTTGGAGGGCACTTTTCTGCGCTCCAAAGGTGCGCACTTTTGGAGGGCACTTTTTGGAGGGCACTTTTCTGCGCTCCAAAGGTGCGCACTTTTGGAGGGCACTTTTTGGAGGGCACTTTTCTGCGCTCCAAAGGTGCGCACTTTTGGAGGGCACTTTTTGGAGGGCACTTTTCTGCGCTCCAAAGGTGCGCACTTTTGGAGGGCACTTTTTGGAGGGCACTTTTCTGCGCTCCAAAGGTGCGCACTTTTGGAGGGCACTTTTTGGAGGGCACTTTTCTGCGCTCCAAAGGTGCGCACTTTTGGAGGGCACTTTTTGGAGGGCACTTTTCTGCGCTCCAAAGGTGCGCACTTTTGGAGGGCACTTTTTGGAGGGCACTTTTCTGCGCTCCAAAGGTGCGCACTTTTGGAGGGCACTTTTGTGCACTCCAAAGGTGCGCACTTTTGGAGGGCACTTTTCCTGTGCTCCAAAGGTGCACACCTAGGTGAGCACCTTCGACCACACCTTGTAGCACACCAAACTCTGACTTTCGACTTCATCCGCAATGCAGGGTCTTTGAGGTTGGCGCAATGCGCACAACCAGGGGAGTCGACCCATCAAACCCAACACCTCCCCTATATAAGCTATTTGTCTGATTCTCATACATGCGTAGCCTGCAGGAGCAATTAGGACATCGACCCCAACTTTCGGCTTCTAAACGAAAACAAGGTCTTTGAGGTTGGTGTAATGCGAACAACTAGGGGAGTCAACCCATCAAACCCAACACCTCCCCTATATAAGCTATTTGTCTGATTCTCATACATGTGTAGTCTACAGGAGCAATTAGGACATCGACCCCAACTTTTGACTTCTTAACGAAAACAAGGTCTTTGAGGTTGACGTAATGCGCACAACCAGGGGAGTCGACCCATCAAACCCAACACCTCCCCTATATAAGCTATTTGTCCGATTCTCATACATGTGTAGCCTGCAGGAGCCATTAGGACATTGACCCCAACTTTTGACTTCTTAACGAAAACAAGGTCTTTGAGGTTGGCGTAATGCGCACAACCAAGGGAGTTGACCCATCAAACCCAACACCTCCCCTATATAAGCTATTTGTCTGATTCTCATACATGTGTAGCCTGCAACAACGATTAGGACATCCACCCCAACTTCTGAATTCGTCTGCGTTGACCGCACCAAAGGTGCACGCCTTGGTGCTCACCAAAATCCGACTTCCGACTTCTTCTGCTATGCGGGGTCTTTGAGGTTGGCGCAGTGCGCACAACCAGGGGAGTCAACCCACCGAATGCAACACCTCCCCTATATAAGCTATTTGTCTGATTCTCATACATGCGTAGACTGCAGCAATGATTAGGACATCCACCCCAACTTTTGACTTCTTAAACAAGACAGGGTCTTTGAAGTTGGTGCAGTGCACACAACCAGGGGAGTCGACCCATCAAACGCAACACCTCCCCTATATAAAGCTATTTGTCCGATTCTCATACGTGTAGTCTGCAGCAGCGATTAGGACATCGACCCCAACTTCCGAATTCGTTTGCATTGACCGCACCAAAGGTGCACGCCTTGGTGTGCACCCTGGAGTGCACTTTGGTGCTCACCTCGGTGCACACTTTGGTGTGCACCTCGGTGTGCACCAAAGGTGCGCACCTTGGAGTGCACCAAAGGTGTACACTTTGGAGCGCACCACATAGGGTCTTTGAGAGGTTGGCGCAGTGCGCACACCAAGGTGGGTGTTGAGGTGCGTGCCGAGGTGGGTGGGTGCTAGGGTGCGCTCCATGGTGGGTGCCAGGGTGGGTGCGTGCTAGGGTGGATTCCAAAGAGGGTCATAGGGTGGGTGCCAAGGTGGGTTGGTGATATAGTGGGTTCAAAGGTGGGTACTAGGGTGGGTTCCAAGGTGGGTCACAAGTTGGGTGCCAGGATGCGTGGGTGTTAGGTTGGGTGCCAAGGTGGGCTCCTGCGTGGGTGGGTGCTAGGGTGGGTTTCAAGGTGGACGCGAGGGCGGGTGCCAAGGTGGGTAACAAGTTGGGTGTTAGGATGGGTGAGTGCTAGAGTGGGTGCCAAGGTGGGTGGGTGCTAAGGTGGATGCCAAGGTGGTTCACAGGGTGGGTGGGTTCTAGGGTGAGTTCCAAGGTGGGTCACAGGTTCAGTGCTAGGGTGGGTGTCAAGGCGGGTGTCGAGGTGCCTGGGTGCTAGGGTGTGGATGCCAATGTGGGTCATAGGGTGGGTACTAGGGTGGGCTGCAATGTGGGTGCCAAGGTGGGTAACATGCTCGGTGGGTTCTAAATTGGGTGCCAGGGTGGGTGTGCACCCACCTTGCCCGAGGTGGGTGCCAAGGTGCCAGTGTGGGTGGGTGCTAAGGTGGATGCCAAGGTGGGTGAGAAGGTGGGTGATAGGTTGAGTGGTAGGATGGGTGGGTGCCAAGATGGGTCACAGGGTGGGTGCAAGGGTGGGTAGGTGCTAGGGTTGGTGTCAGGGTGGGTGGGTGCTAGGTTGGGTTCCAAGGTGGGTGCGAGGGTGAGTGTCAAGGTGGGTCACAGGTTAGGTGCTAGGATGGGTGAGTGCTAGGGTGCAAAGGTGCCAGGGTGGGTGCTAGGATGGGTCGATGCTAGGGTGAGTGGCAAGGTGGGTCCACAAGTGTCAAGGTGGGTGCCGAGGTGGGTGCCAAGTCGGCGACTGCTATGGTGGATGCCAAGGTGGGTCACGGGGTGGGTGCCAAGTTGCTAGGTTGGGTTCCAAGGTGGGTGCCAACGTGGGTGCTAGGGTGCGTGGGTTAAAGGGTGTGTCACAACGTGGGTGCCAGGATGGGTGCGCACCCACACTGGCCAAGACGGGTGCGGGTGCAAGGTTGGGTTCCAAGCCCGGTCACAGGCTGGGTGCTAGGATGGGTGGGTGCCAAGGTGGGCACCAGGGTGGGTGCACCCACCCTGGCCAAGGTGGGTCACGGGGTGGGTCCTAGGGTGGGTAACGGGGTGGGTACTAAGGTGCGTGCCAAGGTGGGTCATAGGGTGGGTGCCAAGGTGGGCACCAGGGTGGGTGTGCACCAACCCTAGCCAGGGTAGGTCACGGGGTGGTTGTCGGGGTGGGCGTCAAGGAGCCAAGGTGGGTGGCAAGTAGCCAAGTTGCGTGCCAAGGTGGGTGTCGGGGTGGGTGCCAAGGATCCAAGGTGGGTGCCAAGGAACCAAGGTGGGTGTCTGGGTGGGTGCCGAGGTGGGAGCCAGGGTGGGTCCCAAGGTGAGTGCAAAGGTGGGTGCCAGGGTCAAGGTGAGTGCCAATGTGGGTTCCAAGGTGCCAGGGTCAGGGTGAGTGCCAATGTGGGTTCAAAGGTGCTAAGTTGGGTGCGAGGTTGGGTGCGAGGGTGGGTGGGTGCCAAGGTGTGCTAGGTGGAAGCCCGGGTGGGTCGGCATCCCATGGGTGTCGAGTTGGGTGCCTGATGGGTGCTTCTTGTCAAGTTTTAGTCGTCGGGACTCATTTCGAGCCTTAGAGGTCGTTTCTTGTCCGGTTGCCCTGTCTTCGACCTGGGAACCCAATTTTGGTCCTCGGGTCCCATTTTTTTTTGTCTCGCATCCCACTTTTGGCCTGTGGCCTTTTCGGGGTCGATTCTCGTTTTGGGCATCAGAGCATGTTTCTTCTCCTAAAACCCAATATTTGTTTATTAAGTCTCGGAACACATTTTTGTTCTCGTGGACCCATCATGGGTCTTGGAACGCATTTGTGGTCCTTGGGTCCCATTTTGCATCCCGAAACTTGTGTTTTGGTGCTTGATCCCTATTTTGGGTGCCCACCTTGCACCAAGTGCGCACCCGGGGCAAACCGAGCGCCTTGGTGCACCGGGGCAAGATCGAGCGTGCACCCGAGGCGCCCCGAACATGCACCAAGGTGCACTCGGCCCACATGTGAGCGCAGGTCGTTGCGCCCGAGGTGGTGTGTGGGCACCGCGTTGCAGACGGGACACTGCACGCACACGACGCCCCCTCCAGGTGCACGCACGTAGGCCGGGCCGGGTGCACACCCGACGCCCTAGCAAGGTGCGCGCACCCGGGCAGGGCTCACACTTGGCGAACGGGGCGCACTTCGCGAGGGAGGGTGTGCACCTCGACGGGGGTGGGTGGCCGGGGTGGATTCGCACGTGGGTCGCGGTTTGCTAAGTACACACTGCGACAAGCTCATAACGGGTGCGATCATACCAGCATTAGTGCACCGGATCCCATCAGAACTCCGCAGTTAAGCGCGCTTGGGCCGGAGTAGTACTGGGATGGGTGACCTCCCGGGAAGTCCCGGTGTTGCACCCTTTTTTAGTTTTTCGCCGGGCGTCGCAATGCTATTTGAATAAACCTTTTGCCCGTTTGCGTTCTCGTCGGGGCCGGGCCGGGCCGGGGTGCGCTGCCCGCACTACCGCGCGCGCGGGGGCGACACCGAGCGCGCACCCGAGGCACCCCGAGCACACAGGCCACGGTGCAACCCGGGCGTTGTGCGCGCACCCCGGTGCGCCCGAGGTGCTGCGCGCGCACCCAGGTGAAATCGGTGTGCACCTCGGCCAGTGCGCGCTCGGTCGAGTCGCGCACGTTGGCCAAGGTGCACGGTGATGTTTCTTACTCTAAGGTTCCGCACCAGACGCCCGGGACAGGTGAGCGAAGCTGGGCGGGGCCGGGTGCGCGGCCGGGGCAGGTGCACGCAGCTGGAGAGAGCTTTGGAGCACACTTCGGAGCGCACCAATGATGCGCTCCATTCAAAAGTTTCCTGAAAAGGCAAAAAAAGTTGAGATTATAGAATTTCCCACTTGAGAGATTGTAAAAAAAAAAAATTTAAAATGAAGGAAACGCGGGTGCCAAGGTGTGCGCAGCCCAGCCAAGGTGTGCGCACCAAGGCGCCCACCCTGGCGAAGGTGCACGCAAGGTGCGCACCCGAGGCAAACCGGACAATTAACCCAACTTTCGACTTCGCGCGCACCTTGGAGCGCACTTCGGAGCGCTCCTTGGTGCGCACCAATCTTGGGCACCTCGGAGTGCACCATGGCGCCCACCAAGGTGCGCACCCGGGGCAAACCGAGCTCCGACTTCGTGCGCACCTTGGAGCGCACGAAAGGTGCGCACCATGGCGCCCACCAAGGTGCGCAGCCCAGCCAAGGCGTGCGCATCAAGGTGCGCACCCTGGCGAAGGTGCGCACCCGGGGCAAACCGAGCTCCGACTTCGTGCGCACCTTGGAGCGCACAAAAGGTGCGCAACCCAGCCAAGGTGTGCGCACCCCGGTCAAACCGAGCTCCGAATCGTGCGCACCAGAGGTGCACGCCATCGTGCGCACCTTGGAGCACACTTCGGAGCCCTCCTTGGTGCGCGCCGATGTTGCGCACCTCGGAGCGCACCCGGGGAAAACAATGCAATTAACCCGACTTTCGACTTCGTGGGCACCTCGGAGCGCTCTCGGGTTCGCACCTCGGAGCACACCGAGGTGCGCACCTTTGATGCGCTGCCTTCACCAATTTCCAGAAAAGGCAAGAAAACATTGAGAAGGTGTGCGCACCGAGGTGCCCACCCTGGCGAAGGTGCACGCGAGGTGCGCACCCGGGGCAAACCGGGCTCCGACTTCGTGCACGCCGCACCTTGGAGCACACTTCGGAGCGCTCCTTGGTGCGCACCAGGGCGCGCAACCCAGCCGAGGTGCCCACCCCGGCGAAGGTGCACGCGAGGTGCGCACCCGGGGCAAACCGGGCTCCGACTTCGTGCACGCCATGGTGCCCACCGCGGCGAAGGTGCACGCGAGGTGCGCACCCGGGGCAAACCGGGCTCCGACTTCGTGCACGCCGCACCTTGGAGCACACTTCGGAGCGCTCCTTGGTGCGCACCATGGTGCCCACCAGGGCGCGCAACCCCGCCGAAGGTGCACGCGAGGTGCGCACCCGGGGCAAACCGGGCTCCGACTTCGTGCACGCCGCACCTTGGAGCACACTTCGGAGCGCTCCTTGGTGCGCACCATGGTGCCCACCAGGGCGCGCAACCCCGCCGAAGGTGCACGCGAGGTGCGCACCCGGGGCAAACCGGGCTCCGACTTCGTGCACGCCATGGTGCGCACCGCGGCGAAGGTGCGCACCCGGGGCAAACCGGGCTCCGACTTCGTGCACGCCGCACCTTGGAGCACACTTCGGAGCGCTCCTTGGTGCGCACCAGGGCGCGCAACCCAGCCGAGGTGCCCACCCCGGCGAAGGTGCACGCGAGGTGCGTACCCGGGGCAAACCGGGCTCCGACTTCGTGCACGCCGCACCTTGGAGCACACTTCGGAGCGCTCCTTGGTGCGCACCATGGTGCCCACCAGGCCGCGCAACCCAGCCAAGGTGTGCGCACCAAGGTGCACGCGAGGTGCGCACCCGGGGCAAACCGGGGTCCGACTTCGTGCACGCCGCACCTTGGAGCACACATCGGGGCGCTCCCGGGTTCGCACCGGCGTTGCGCACCGTGGTGGGCACCTCGGAGCACACCAAGGTGGGCAGCGAGGTGCGCACCTTTGATGCGATGCCTTCACTAATTTCCATAAAAGGCAAAAAAAAAACGAGATTTTAAAATTTCCGTTTTGAAAGATAGTGAGAAAAAGGGAATGCTGGTGCCATCTTGAGCCCGCCCTGGTGCGCAGCCCAGCCAAGGTGTGCGCACCAAGGTGCCCACCCTGGCGAAGGTGCGCGCCCGGGCAATTAATCCAACTTCCAACTTCGCGCGCGCCAGGGTGGGAGCGCACCCAACAACCGGGCCTGGGAAGAGCCAATGCGAGAAACCCCACCAAACGCTCTGACAAAAAAAGAGGGGGCGCTCCAGTAACCCCGCTTCGGAGCGCACCCTGGGCAAACCCAGCCAAGGTGCCCACCCCGGCCAAGGTGCAGGCGAGGTGCGCACCCGGGGCAAACCGGGCTCCGACAACGTGCACGCCGCACCTTGGAGCACACTTCGTAGCGCTCCCGGGTGCGCACCTCAGAGCACACCAAGGTGGGCAGCGAGGTGCGCACCTTTGATGCGCTGCCTTCACTAATTTCCAGAAAAGGCAAAAAAAAAAGGAGATTTTAAAATTTCCGTTTTGAAAGATAGTGAAAAAAACGGAACGCGCGTGCCATCTTGAGCCCGCCCTGGTGCGCAGCCCAGGTAAGGTGCCCACCCTGGCAAAGGTGCGCACCCGGGCAATTAACCCTACTTCCGACTTCGTGCGCGCCAGGGTGGCAACCGGGCCTCGGAAGAGCCAATGCGAGAAACCCCACCAAACGCTCCGACAAAAAAAGAGGCGGCGCTCCAATAACCCCGCTTCGGAGCGCAGCCGGGGCAAACCCAGCCAAGGTGCCCACCCCGACGAAGGTGCACGCGAGGTGCGCACCCGGGGCAAACCGGGCTCCGACAACGTGCACGCAGCACCTTGGAGCACACTTCGAAGCACTCCCGGGTGCCCACCGGCGTTGCGCACCGTGGTGGGCAGCGAGGTGCGCACCTTTGATGCGCTGCCTTCACTAATTTCCAGAAAAAGGCAAAAAAAAATGAGATTTTAAAATTTCCGTTTTGAAAGATAGTGAAAAAAAAGGAACGCGGGTGCCATCTTGAGCCCGCCCTGGTGCGCAGCCCAGGCAAGGCATGCGCACCAAGGTGCCCACCCGAGGTGCACACCCGGGGCAAACCGGGCTCCGACTTCGTGCAGGCCGCACCTTGGAGCACACTTCGGAGCGCTCCTTGGTGCGCACCATGGTGCCCACCAGGGCGCGCAACCCAGCCAAGGTCTGCACACCAAGGTGCCCACCCCGGCGAAGGTGCACGCGAGGTGCGCACCCGGGGCAAACCGGGCTCCGACTTCGTGCACGCCATGGTGCCCACCGCGGCGAAGGTGCACGCGAGGTGCGCACCCGGGGCAAACCGGGCTCCGACTTCGTGCACGCCGCACCTTGGAGCACACTTCGGAGCGCTCCTTGGTGCGCACCATGGTGCCCACCAGGGCGCGCAACCCAGCCAAGGTGTGCGCACCAAGGTGCACGCGAGGTGCGCACCCGGGGCAAACCGGGGTCCGACTTCGTGCACGCCGCACCTTGGAGCACACATCGGAGCGCTCCCAGGTTCGCACCAGCGTTGCGCACCTTTGATGCGCTGCCTTCACTAATTTCAAGAAAAGGCAAAAAAAAACGAGATTTTAAAATTTCCGTTCTGAAAGATAGTGAAAAAAACGGAACGCGGGTGCCATCTTGAGCCCTTCCTGGTGCGCAGCCCAGGCAAGTTGTGCGCACCAAGGTGCCCACCCTGGCGGAGGTGCGCGCCCGGGGCAATCCGGGCTCCGACTTCGTGCACTGCATGGTGCCCACCAAGGCGCGCAACCCAGCCAAGGTGCCCACCGCAGCGAAGGTGCACGCGAGGTGCGCACCCGAGGTGCACACCCGGGGCAAACCGGGCTCCGACTTCGTGCACGCCGCACCTTGGAGCACACTTCAGAGCGCTCCTTGGTGCGCACCAGGGCGCGCAACCCAGCCGAGGTGCCCACCCCGGCGAAGGTGCACGCGAGGTGTGCACCCGGGGCAAACCGGGCTCCGACTTCGTGCACGCCATGGTGCCCACCGCGGCGAAGGTGCGCACCCGGGGCAAACCGGGCTCCGACTTCGTGCACGCCGCACCTTGGAGCACACTTCGGAGCGCTCCTTGGTGCGCACCATGGTGCCCACCAGGCCGCGCAACCCAGCCAAGGTGTGCGCACCAAGGTGCACGCGAGGTGCGCACCCGGGGCAAACCGGGGTCCGACTTCGTGCACGCCGCACCTTGGAGCACACATCGGGGCGCTCCCGGGTTCGCACCGGCGTTGCGCACCGTGGTGGGCACCTCGGAGCACACCAAGGTGGGCAGCGAGGTGCGCACCTTTGATGCGATGCCTTCACTAATTTCCATAAAAGGCAAAAAAAAAACGAGATTTTAAAATTTCCGTTTTGAAAGATAGTGAGAAAAAGGGAATGCTGGTGCCATCTTGAGCCCGCCCTGGTGCGCAGCCCAGCCAAGGTTTGCGCACCAAGGTGCCCACCCTGGCGAAGGTGCGCGCCCGGGCAATTAACCCAACTTCCAACTTCGCGCGCGCCAGGGTGGGAGCGCACCCAACAACCGGGCCTGGGAAGAGCCAATGCGAGAAACCCCACCAAACTCTCTGACAAAAAAAGAGGGGGCGCTCCAGTAACCCCGCTTCGGAGCGCACCCTGGGCAAACCCAGCCAAGGTGCCCACCCCGGCCAAGGTGCAGGCGAGGTGCGCACCCGGGGCAAACCGGGCTCCGACAACGTGCACGCCGCACCTTGGAGCACACTTCGTAGCGCTCCCGGGTGCGCACCTCAGAGCACACCAAGGTGGGCAGCGAGGTGCGCACCTTTGATGCGCTGCCTTCACTAATTTCCAGAAAAGGCAAAAAAAAAAGGAGATTTTAAAATTTCCGTTTTGAAAGATAGTGAAAAAAACGGAACGCGCGTGCCATCTTGAGCCCGCCCTGGTGCGCAGCCCAGGTAAGGTGCCACCCTGGCAAAGGTGCGCACCCGGGCAATTAACCCTACTTCCGACTTCGTGCGCGCCAGGGTGGCAACCGGGCCTCGGAAGAGCCAATGCGAGAAACCCCACCAAACGCTCCGACAAAAAAAGAGGCGGCGCTCCAATAACCCCGCTTCGGAGCGCAGCCGGGGCAAACCAAGCCAAGGTGCCCACCCCGACGAAGGTGCACGCGAGGTGCGCACCCGGGGCAAACCGGGCTCCGACAACGTGCACGCAGCACCTTGGAGCACACTTCGAAGCACTCCCGGGTGCCCACCGGCGTTGCGCACCGTGGTGGGCAGCGAGGTGCGCACCTTTGATGCGCTGCCTTCACTAATTTCCAGAAAAAGGCAAAAAAAAATGAGATTTTAAAATTTCCGTTTTGAAAGATAGTGAAAAAAAAGGAACGCGGGTGCCATCTTGAGCCCGCCCTGGTGCGCAGCCCAGGCAAGGCATGCGCACCAAGGTGCCCACCCGAGGTGCACACCCGGGGCAAACCGGGCTCCGACTTCGTGCAGGCCGCACCTTGGAGCACACTTCGGAGCGCTCCTTGGTGCGCACCATGGTGCCCACCAGGGCGCACCCGAGGCAAACCGGGCTCCGACTTCGTGCACGCCGCACCTTGGAGCACACATCGGAGCGCTCCCAGGTTCGCACCAGCGTTGCGCACCTTTGATGCGCTGCCTTCACTAATTTCCAGAAAAGGCAAAAAAAAACGATATTTTAAAATTTCCGTTCTGAAAGATAGTGAAAAAAACGGAACGCGGGTGCCATCTTGAGCCCTTCCTGATGCGCAGCCCAGGCAAGTTGTGCGCACCAAGGTGCCCACCCTGGCGGAGGTGCGCGCCCGGGGCAAACCGGGCTCCGACTTCGTGCACTGCATGGTGCCCACCAAGGCGCGCAACCCAGCCAAGGTGCCCACCGCAGCGAAGGTGCACGCGAGGTGCGCACCCGAGGTGCACACCCGGGGCAAACCGGGCTCCGACTTCGTGCACGCCGCACCTTGGAGCACACTTCAGAGCGCTCCTTGGTACGCACCAGGGCGCGCAACCCAGCCAAGGTGCTCACCCCGGCGAAGGTGCACGCGAGGTGCGCACCCGGGGCAAACCGGGCTCGGACTTCGTGCACGCCGCACCTTGGAGCACACATCGGAGCGCTCCCGGGTTCGCACCAGCATTGCGCACCTTTGATGCGCTGCCTTCACTAATTTCCAGAAAAGGCAAAAAAAAGAAAAAAATGAGATTTTAAAATTTCCGTTTTGAAAGATAGTGAAAAAAACGGAACGCGGGTGCCATCTTGAGCCCGCCCTGGTGTGCAGCCCAGGCAAGTTGTGCGCACCAAGGCACCCACCCTGGCCAAGGTGGGTCACGGGGTGGGTCCTAGGGTGGGTAACGGGGTGGGTACTAAGGTGCGTGCCAAGGTGGGTCATAGGGTGGGTGCCAAGGTGGGCACCAGGGTGGGTGTGCACCAACCCTAGCCAGGGTAGGTCACGGGGTGGTTGTCGGGGTGGGCGTCAAGGAGCCAAGGTGGGTGGCAAGTAGCCAAGTTGCGTGCCAAGGTGGGTGTCGGGGTGGGTGCCAAGGATCCAAGGTGGGTGCCAAGGAACCAAGGTGGGTGTCTGGGTGGGTGCCGAGGTGGGAGCCAGGGTGGGTCCCAAGGTGAGTGCAAAGGTGGGTGCCAGGGTCAAGGTGAGTGCCAATGTGGGTTCCAAGGTGCCAGGGTCAGGGTGAGTGCCAATGTGGGTTCAAAGGTGCTAAGTTGGGTGCGAGGTTGGGTGCGAGGGTGGGTGGGTGCCAAGGTGTGCTAGGTGGAAGCCCGGGTGGGTCGGCATCCCATGGGTGTCGAGTTGGGTGCCTGATGGGTGCTTCTTGTCAAGTTTTAGTCGTCGGGACTCATTTCGAGCCTTAGAGGTCGTTTCTTGTCCGGTTGCCCTGTCTTCGACCTGGGAACCCAATTTTGGTCCTCGGGTCCCATTTTTTTTTGTCTCGCATCCCACTTTTGGCCTGTGGCCTTTTCGGGGTCGATTCTCGTTTTGGGCATCAGAGCATGTTTCTTCTCCTAAAACCCAATATTTGTTTATTAAGTCTCGGAACACATTTTTGTTCTCGTGGACCCATCATGGGTCTTGGAACGCATTTGTGGTCCTTGGGTCCCATTTTGCATCCCGAAACTTGTGTTTTGGTGCTTGATCCCTATTTTGGGTGCCCACCTTGCACCAAGTGCGCACCCGGGGCAAACCGAGCGCCTTGGTGCACCGGGGCAAGATCGAGCGTGCACCCGAGGCGCCCCGAACATGCACCAAGGTGCACTCGGCCCACATGTGAGCGCAGGTCGTTGCGCCCGAGGTGGTGTGTGGGCACCGCGTTGCAGACGGGACACTGCACGCACACGACGCCCCCTACAGGTGCACGCACGTAGGCCGGGCCGGGTGCACACCCGACGCCCTAGCAAGGTGCGCGCACCCGGGCAGGGCTCACACTTGGCGAACGGGGCGCACTTCGCGAGGGAGGGTGTGCACCTCGACGGGGGTGGGTGGCCGGGGTGGATTCGCACGTGGGTCGCGGTTTGCTAAGTACACACTGCGACAAGCTCATAACGGGTGCGATCATACCAGCGTTAGTGCACCGGATCCCATCAGAACTCCGCAGTTAAGCGCGCTTGGGCCGGAGTAGTACTGGGATGGGTGACCTCCCGGGAAGTCCCGGTGTTGCACCCTTTTTTAGTTTTTCGCCGGGCATCGCAATGCTATTTGAATAAACCTTTTGCCCGTTTGCGTTCTCGTCGGGGCCGGGCCGGGCCGGGGTGCGCTGCCCGCACTACCGCGCGCGCGGGGGCGACACCGAGCGCGCACCCGAGGCGCCCCGAGCACACAGGCCACGGTGCAACCCGGGCGTTGTGCGCGCACCCCGGTGCGCCCGAGGTGCTGCGCGCGCACCCAGGTGAAATCGGTGTGCACCTCGGCCAGTGCGCGCTCGGTCGAGTCGTGCACGTTGGCCAAGGTGCACGGTGATGTTTCTTACTCTAAGGTTCCGCACCAGACGCCCGGGACAGGTGAGCGAAGCTGGGCGGGGCCGGGTGCGCGGCCGGGGCAGGTGCACGCAGCTGGAGAGAGCTTTGGAGCACACTTCGGAGCGCACCAATGATGCGCTCCATTCAAAAGTTTCCTGAAAAGGCAAAAAAAGTTGAGATTATAGAATTTCCCACTTGAGAGATTGTAAAAAAAAAAAATTTAAAATGAAGGAAACGCGGGTGCCAAGGTGTGCGCAGCCCAGCCAAGGTGTGCGCACCAAGGCGCCCACCCTGGCGAAGGTGCACGCAAGGTGCGCACCCGAGGCAAACCGGACAATTAACCCAACTTTCGACTTCGCGCGCACCTTGGAGCGCACTTCGGAGCGCTCCTTGGTGCGCACCAATCTTGGGCACCTCGGAGTGCACCATGGCGCCCACCAAGGTGCGCACCCGGGGCAAACCGAGCTCCGACTTCGTGCGCACCTTGGAGCGCACGAAAGGTGCGCACCATGGCGCCCACCAAGGTGCGCAGCCCAGCCAAGGCGTGCGCATCAAGGTGCGCACCCTGGCGAAGGTGCGCACCCGGGGCAAACCGAGCTCCGACTTCGTGCGCACCTTGGAGCGCACAAAAGGTGCGCAACCCAGCCAAGGTGTGCGCACCCCGGTCAAACCGAGCTCCGAATCGTGCGCACCAGAGGTGCACGCCATCGTGCGCACCTTGGAGCACACTTCGGAGCCCTCCTTGGTGCGCGCCGATGTTGCGCACCTCGGAGCGCACCCGGGGAAAACAATGCAATTAACCCGACTTTCGACTTCGTGGGCACCTCGGAGCGCTCTCGGGTTCGCACCTCGGAGCACACCGAGGTGCGCACCTTTGATGCGCTGCCTTCACCAATTTCCAGAAAAGGCAAGAAAACATTGAGAAGGTGTGCGCACCGAGGTGCCCACCCTGGCGAAGGTGCACGCGAGGTGCGCACCCGGGGCAAACCGGGCTCCGACTTCGTGCACGCCGCACCTTGGAGCACACTTCGGAGCGCTCCTTGGTGCGCACCAGGGCGCGCAACCCAGCCGAGGTGCCCACCCCGGCGAAGGTGCACGCGAGGTGCGCACCCGGGGCAAACCGGGCTCCGACTTCGTGCACGCCATGGTGCCCACCGCGGCGAAGGTGCACGCGAGGTGCGCACCCGGGGCAAACCGGGCTCCGACTTCGTGCACGCCGCACCTTGGAGCACACTTCGGAGCGCTCCTTGGTGCGCACCATGGTGCCCACCAGGGCGCGCAACCCCGCCGAAGGTGCACGCGAGGTGCGCACCCGGGGCAAACCGGGCTCCGACTTCGTGCACGCCGCACCTTGGAGCACACTTCGGAGCGCTCCTTGGTGCGCACCATGGTGCCCACCAGGGCGCGCAACCCCGCCGAAGGTGCACGCGAGGTGCGCACCCGGGGCAAACCGGGCTCCGACTTCGTGCACGCCGCACCTTGGAGCACACTTCGGAGCGCTCCTTGGTGCGCACCAGGGCGCGCAACCCAGCCGAGGTGCCCACCCCGGCGAAGGTGCGTACCCGGGGCAAACCGGGCTCCGACTTCGTGCACGCCGCACCTTGGAGCACACTTCGGAGCGCTCCTTGGTGCGCACCATGGTGCCCACCAGGCCGCGCAACCCAGCCAAGGTGTGCGCACCAAGGTGCACGCGAGGTGCGCACCCGGGGCAAACCGGGGTCCGACTTCGTGCACGCCGCACCTTGGAGCACACATCGGGGCGCTCCCGGGTTCGCACCGGCGTTGCGCACCGTGGTGGGCACCTCGGAGCACACCAAGGTGGGCAGCGAGGTGCGCACCTTTGATGCGATGCCTTCACTAATTTCCATAAAAGGCAAAAAAAAAACGAGATTTTAAAATTTCCGTTTTGAAAGATAGTGAGAAAAAGGGAATGCTGGTGCCATCTTGAGCCCGCCCTGGTGCGCAGCCCAGCCAAGGTGTGCGCACCAAGGTGCCCACCCTGGCGAAGGTGCGCGCCCGGGCAATTAACCCAACTTCCAACTTCGCGCGCGCCAGGGTGGGAGCGCACCCAACAACCGGGCCTGGGAAGAGCCAATGCGAGAAACCCCACCAAACGCTCTGACAAAAAAAGAGGGGGCGCTCCAGTAACCCCGCTTCGGAGCGCACCCTGGGCAAACCCAGCCAAGGTGCCCACCCCGGCCAAGGTGCAGGCGAGGTGCGCACCCGGGGCAAACCGGGCTCCGACAACGTGCACGCCGCACCTTGGAGCACACTTCGTAGCGCTCCCGGGTGCGCACCTCAGAGCACACCAAGGTGGGCAGCGAGGTGCGCACCTTTGATGCGCTGCCTTCACTAATTTCCAGAAAAGGCAAAAAAAAAAGGAGATTTTAAAATTTCCGTTTTGAAAGATAGTGAAAAAAACGGAACGCGCGTGCCATCTTGAGCCCGCCCTGGTGCGCAGCCCAGGTAAGGTGCCCACCCTGGCAAAGGTGCGCACCCGGGCAATTAACCCTACTTCCGACTTCGTGCGCGCCAGGGTGGCAACCGGGCCTCGGAAGAGCCAATGCGAGAAACCCCACCAAACGCTCCGACAAAAAAAGAGGCGGCGCTCCAATAACCCCGCTTCGGAGCGCAGCCGGGGCAAACCCAGCCAAGGTGCCCACCCCGACGAAGGTGCACGCGAGGTGCGCACCCGGGGCAAACCGGGCTCCGACAACGTGCACGCAGCACCTTGGAGCACACTTCGAAGCACTCCCGGGTGCCCACCGGCGTTGCGCACCGTGGTGGGCAGCGAGGTGCGCACCTTTGATGCGCTGCCTTCACTAATTTCCAGAAAAAGGCAAAAAAAAATGAGATTTTAAAATTTCCGTTTTGAAAGATAGTGAAAAAAAAGGAACGCGGGTGCCATCTTGAGCCCGCCCTGGTGCGCAGCCCAGGCAAGGCATGCGCACCAAGGTGCCCACCCGAGGTGCACACCCGGGGCAAACCGGGCTCCGACTTCGTGCAGGCCGCACCTTGGAGCACACTTCGGAGCGCTCCTTGGTGCGCACCATGGTGCCCACCAGGGCGCGCAACCCAGCCAAGGTCTGCACACCAAGGTGCCCACCCCGGCGAAGGTGCACGCGAGGTGCGCACCCGGGGCAAACCGGGCTCCGACTTCGTGCACGCCATGGTGCCCACCGCGGCGAAGGTGCACGCGAGGTGCGCACCCGGGGCAAACCGGGCTCCGACTTCGTGCACGCCGCACCTTGGAGCACACTTCGGAGCGCTCCTTGGTGCGCACCATGGTGCCCACCAGGGCGCGCAACCCAGCCAAGGTGTGCGCACCAAGGTGCACGCGAGGTGCGCACCCGGGGCAAACCGGGGTCCGACTTCGTGCACGCCGCACCTTGGAGCACACATCGGAGCGCTCCCAGGTTCGCACCAGCGTTGCGCACCTTTGATGCGCTGCCTTCACTAATTTCCAGAAAAGGCAAAAAAAAACGAGATTTTAAAATTTCCGTTCTGAAAGATAGTGAAAAAAACGGAACGCGGGTGCCATCTTGAGCCCTTCCTGGTGCGCAGCCCAGGCAAGTTGTGCGCACCAAGGTGCCCACCCTGGCGGAGGTGCGCGCCCGGGGCAATCCGGGCTCCGACTTCGTGCACTGCATGGTGCCCACCAAGGCGCGCAACCCAGCCAAGGTGCCCACCGCAGCGAAGGTGCACGCGAGGTGCGCACCCGAGGTGCACACCCGGGGCAAACCGGGCTCCGACTTCGTGCACGCCGCACCTTGGAGCACACTTCAGAGCGCTCCTTGGTGCGCACCAGGGCGCGCAACCCAACCAAGGTCTGCACACCAAGGTGCTCACCCCGGCGAAGGTGCACGCGAGGT
>NW_026728876.1:350000-372500 GCF_030272615.1 Cryptomeria japonica
AAGGTCGACTCGGAGCGGTCTATGCATCGGGCGCGCTTGGGGCGACTACCAGTGCCAACCCCTTATCCCGCGACGCGTCCGACAAAGAGAACGTTCCAAGGCGGCAGAGGAGGTTACCAGCCGAAGGATGCAGTAGCAATAACAGGTATAGTTCCGCGGCGGCCGAGAAGACTCACCGCATAGGAATCGGGATGCGAGGCGAGGGATGCGGCGGGAAGGCCCCGACGGCTAAACGGAAGAGGCTGCAGGGCCGCCTCGGAATGGTCCAAGCATCGGATGCGATTGGGACGACTACCAGTGCCAACCCCTTATCCCGCGATGCGTCCGATACACAGATAGTTCCAAGGCGGCCGAGGAGCCTCACCGCATATCAATCGGGGTGCGAGGCGAGGGATGGGGCGGGAAGGCCCCAACGGCTAGACGGAAGAGGCTTCAGGGCCACCTCGGAATGGTCCAAGCATCGGACGCGCTTGGGGCGACTGCCAGTGCCAACCCCTTATCCCGCGATGCGTCCGATACACAGATGGTTCCAAGGCGGCCGAGGAGCCTCACCGCATAGCAATCGGGGGTGCGAGGCGAGGGATGGGGCGGGAAGGCCCCAACGGCTAGACGGAAGAGGCTTCAGGGCCGCCTAGGAATGGTCCAAGCATCGGACACGCTTGGGGCGACTACCAGTGACAGCCCCCTATCCCGCGATGCGTCCGATACGAAGATGGTTCCAAGGCGGCCGAGGAGCCTCACCGCATAGCAATCGGGGTGCGAGGTGGGGGATGCGGCGAGATGGCCCCAACGGCTAGACGGAAGAGGCCACAGGGCCGCGTCGGAATAGTCCAAGCATCGGACGCGCTTGGGGTGACTACCAGTGACAACCCCTTATCCCGCGATGCGTCCGATACGAAGATAGTTCCAAGGCGGCCGAGGAGCCTCACCGCATAGCAATCGGGGTGCGAGGTGGGGGATGCGGCGAGATGGCCCCAACGGCTAGACGGAAGAGGCTGCAGGGCCGCCTCGGAATAGTCCAAGCATCGGACGCGCTTGGGGCCACTACCAGTGACAACCCCTTATCCCGCGATGCGTCCGATACGAAGATAGTTCCAAGGCGGCCGAAGAGCCTCACCGCATAGCAATCGGGGTGCGAGGTGGGGGATGCGGCGAGATGGCCCCAACGGCTAGACGGAAGAGGCCACAGGGCCGCCTCGGAATAGTCCAAGCATCGGACGCGCTTGGGGCGACTACCAGTGACAACCCCTTATCCCGCGATGCGTCCGATACGAAGATAGTTCCCAGGCGGCCGAGGAGCCTCACCGCATAGCAATCGGGGTGCGAGGCGAGGGATGCGGCGAGATGGCCCCAAAGGCTAGACGGAAGAGGCTGCAGGGCTGCCTCGGAATAGTCCAAGCATCGGACGCGCTTGGGGCGACTACCACTGCCAACCCCTTATCCCGCGATGCGTCCGATACACAGATAGTTCCGAGGCGGCCGAGGAGGTGGGGGATGCAGCGAGATGGCCCCAACGGCTAGACGGAAGAGGCTGCAGGGCCGCCTCGGAATAGTCCAAGCATCGGACGCGCTTGGGGCGACTACCAGTGACAACCCCTTATCCCGCGATGCGTCCGATACACAGATAGTTCCGAGGCGGCCAAGGAGCCTCACCGCATAGCAATCGTGGTGCGAGGTGGGGGATGCGGCGAGATGGCCCCAACGGCTAGACGGAAGAGGCTGCAGGGCCGCCTCGGAATGGTCCAAGCATCGGATGCGCTTGGGGCGACTACCACTGCCAACCCCTTATCCCGCGATGCGTCCGATACACAGATAGTTCCAAGGCGGCCGAGGAGCCTCACAGCATAGCAATCAGGGTGCGAGGCGAGGGATGCGGCGAGAAAGCCCCAACGGCTAGAGGGAAGAGGCTTCAGGTCCGCCTCGGAATGGTCCAAGCATCGGACGCGCTTGGGGCGACTACCAGTGACAACCCCTTATCCCGCGACGCGTCCGATACACAGATAGTTCCAAGGCGGCCGAGGAGCCTCACCGCATAGCAATCGGGGTGCGAGGCGAGGGATGCGGCGAGAAGGACCCAACGGCTACACGGAAGAGGCTTCGGGGCCGCCTCGGAATGGTCCAAGCATCGGACGCGCTTGGGGCGACTACCAGTGACAACCCCTTATCCCGCGACGCGTCCGATACACAGATAGTTCCAAGGCGGCCGAGGAGCCTCACCGCATAGCAATCGGGGTGCGAGGCGAGGGATGCGGCGAGAAGGACCCAACGGCTAGACGGAAGAGGCTTCGGGGCCGCCTCGGAATGGTCCAAGCATCGGACGCGCTTGGGGCGACTACCAGTGACAACCCCTTATCCCGCGACGCGTCCGATACACAGATAGTTCCAAGGCGGCCGAGGAGCCTCACCGCATAGCAATCGGGGTGCGAGGCGAGGGATGCGGCGAGAAGGACCCAACGGCTAGACGGAAGAGGCTTCGGGTCCGCCTCGGAATGGTCCAAGCATCGGACGCGCTTGGGGCGACTACCAGTGACAACCCCTTATCCCGCGACGCGTCCGATACACAGATAGTTCCAAGGCGGCCGAGGAGCCTCACCGCATAGCAATCGGGGTGCGAGGCGAGGGATGCGGCGAGAAGGACCCAACGGCTAGACGGAAGAGGCTTCGGGTCCGCCTCGGAATGGTCCAAGCATCGGACGCGCTTGGGGCGACTACCAGTGACAACCCCTTATCCCGCGACGCGTCCGATACACAGATAGTTCCAAGGCGGCCGAGGAGCCTCACCGCATAGCAATCGGGGTGCGAGGCGAGGGATGCGGCGAGAAGGACCCAACGGCTAGACGGAAGAGGCTTCGGGTCCGCCTCGGAATGGTCCAAGCATCGGACGCGCTTGGGGCGACTACCAGTGACAACCCCTTATCCCGCGACGCGTCCGATACACAGATAGTTCCGAGGCGGCCGAGGAGCCTCACCGCATAGCAATCGGGGTGCGAGGCGAAGGATGCGGCGAGAAGGACCCAACGGCTAGACGGAAGAGGCTTCGGGTCCGCCTCGGAATGGTCCAAGCATCGGACGCGCTTGGGGCGACTACCAGTGACAACCCCTTATCCCGCGACGCGTCCGATACACAGATAGTTCCAAGGCGGCCGAGGAGCCTCACCGCATAGCAATCGGGGTGCGAGGCGAGGGATGCGGCGAGAAGGACCCAACGGCTAGACGGAAGAGGCTTCAGGGCCGCCTCGGAATGGTCCAAGCATCGAACGCGCTTGGGGCGACTACCAGTGACAACCCCTTATCCCGCGACGCGTCCGATACACAGATAGTTCCGAGGCGGCCGAGGAGCCTCACCGCATAGCAATCGGGGTGCGAGGCGAGGGATGCGGCGAGAAGGACCCAACGGCTAGACGGAAGAGGCTTCAGGGCCGCCTCGGAATGGTCCAAGCATCGGACGCGCTTGGGGCGACTACCAGTGACAACCCCTTATCCCGCGACGCGTCCGATACACAGATAGTTCCGAGGCGGCCGAGGAGCCTCACCGCATAGCAATCGGGGTGCGAGGCGAGGGATGCGGCGAGAAGGACCCAACGGCTAGACGGAAGAGGCTTCAGGGCCGCCTCGGAATGGTCCAAGCATCGGACGCGCTTGGGGCGACTACCAATGACAACCCCTTATCCCGCGACGCGTCCGATACACAGATAGTTCCGAGGCGGCCGAGGAGCCTCACCGCATAGCAATCGGGGTGCGAGGCGAGGGATGCGGCGAGAAGGACCCAACGGCTAGACGGAAGAGGCTTCAGGGCCGCCTCGGAATGGTCCAAGCATCGGACGCGCTTGGGGCGACTACCAGTGACAACCCCTTATCCCGCGACGCGTCCGATACACAGATAGTTCCGAGGCGGCCGAGGAGCCTCACCGCATAGCAATCGGGGTGCGAGGCGAGGGATGCGGCGAGAAGGACCCAACGGCTAGACGGAAGAGGCTTCAGGGCCGCCTCGGAATGGTCCAAGCATCGGACGCGCTTGGGGCGACTACCGTTGCCAACCCCTTATCCCGCGATGCGTCTGATACACAGATAGTTCCGAGGCGGCCGAGGAGCCTCACCGCATAGCAATCGGGTTGCGAGGCAGATTATTGGGAAGGGAACCCCCTGGGATGCGGCTCAAGCAGTGCCCAAAGGGACTGGAATGCGGAATCACATCGAGAGACCCAAATGCTATACGAGGGCTCAAATCGAATTATCGATTTGGCCACGACATGGACGCATCGGAACGACTACCTTTGCCGAACCACTCGCAATTGCATCCATACCGAAACCAATAGACATTTCCGTTAGAGCCCTCGCATAGCATTCGGGAATCTCGCATGCCCCTCTAAATCGACCAATGCTGGCGCTCAATGAAAATCCGAGCGCTACCACCGTTCGAGCGCCAGCATTGGTCGAGTTAGAGGGGCACGGGGGAGAATGCTCCAGTCAACACCTCCCCTATATAAGTTATTTGTCCGATTCTCGCACAACCGTAGTCTGCCTCGTCGAATCAAACAACGGTCCCAGATTCCGACTTCCGTTCCGTAGAGACCCAAAAGCTAGATGGAGGCTCGCAAGAAAGAGAGTCGGCGCATAGCAATCGGGTTTCTCGAACGTTTAGGGACCGAGCTCACTTGCGGATAGGGCAAAATCCGCCAAGCAACCCAAAAGCTAGACGGGGGCTCGAATCGAATCGCCTAGGCGGCCACAACAACGACGTGTTGGATCGACTACCAGTGCCAAACCATTCAGCAAGACTAGTCTGTGTCGAGGCCGGATAGAGATTCTCAGAGAGCGCCCGCATAGCATTTAGGAGACCTGCCGCGTCCCTCACACTCGACAAATGGTGGTGCACGTTTATAAATCCGAGCGATCCCAACCCTTTCAAGCACCAACATCGGTCGAGATAGAGGGGCACGGAGGGGGCTGCGTGAGACAACACAGTCCCCTATATAAGTTATTTGTCCGATTCTCACACATCCGAAGAATGGTCATCAAATCGGACAACAGCCCAAACTTCCGACTTCCGTCCCAGAAAGCCCAAGAGCTATCTAAAACGTTCATGGCCGGAACTCGATCGCGGCTATACCAGTCCGCCAAGCAACCCAAAAGCTAGACTGGAGCTCTAGTCGAATCACCTCTGTGGCCATTGCAAGGACGTGTTGGAGCGACTACCATTGCCGAACCATTCCGCAGGTCGAGTCCATACCAAGGCCGCATAGAGATTCACGATGAGCTCCTGCATAGCAATCAGGAGACTTGCCGTGTCCATCACAATCGATAAATCCTGGTGCAAGATTTTTGCATCCGAGCGCTCCAACCAGTCGAGCACCAGCATCAATCGACATAAACGGGCACGGGGGGAGGATGCTCGAGAACACTACCTCCCCTATATAAGTTATTTGTCCGATTCTCAAGCAGCCGAAGTCTGGTCATCGAATCGGGTCAAAGACCACAACTTCCGACTTTACCCACAATGCAAGTCATCGAATCGAACATCGGCCCCCGAGTCGGACTCCATGCGTATGTCAGGTCATCGGACCCAAATTCCGCCTTCCTGCGCATGGCGGGCCATCAATATCAACTCGGTCATCGGACCCAAACTCCGCCTTTTTGCGTATGGCACGCCTTCAAATCGGTCATCGGACCCAAATTCCGCCTTCCTGTGCATGGCGGGCCATCAACATCAACTCGGTCATCGGACCCAAATTCCGCCTTTCTGCGCATGGCACGCCATCAACTCGGTCATCGGACCCAAATTCCGCCTTCCTGCGCATGGCAGGTCATCGGACACAAATTCAGACCTCGCCAATATGCCTACGTATCGAATCGGTCATCGGACCCAACTTCCGACTTCATCCATACTGTAGGGTCTTTGAGGTTGGCGCGGTGCGCTCAACCCAGGGAGTCGACCCATCGAAGCATACACCTCCCCTATATAAGCTATTTGTCCGATTCCCACACCTGTGTAGTTTGCACCTCTGACCAGGACATCGACCCCAACTTCCGAACTCGACTGCAACGACGGCACCAGCGCCTTGGTGCGCACCTTGCGACGCACAGTCCCAACATTCGCCTTCCTGCACATGGCAGGTCATCGGACCCAAATTCCGACCTCGCGAGTATGCCTACATATCGAATCGGTCATCGGACCCAACTTCCGACTTCATCCATACCGTAGGGTCTTTGAGGTTGGCGCGGTGCGCTCAACCCGGGGAGTCGACCCAACGAAGCATACACCTCCCCTATATAAGCTATTTGTCCGATTCCCACACCTGTGTAGTTTGCACCTCCGATCAAGACATCGACCCCAACTTCCGAACTCGCCTCCAACGACCGAACCAGCGCCTTGGTGCGCACCTTGCAACGCACAGTGCCAACATTCGCCTTCCTGCACGTGGCAGGTCATCGGACCCAAATTCCGACCTCGCGAGTATGCCTACATATCGAATCGGTCATCGGACCCAACTTCCGACTTCATCCATACCGTAGGGTCTTTGAGGTTGGCGCGGTGCGCTCAACCCGGGGAGTCGACCCAACGAAGCATACACCTCCCCTATATAAGCTATTTGTCCGATTCCCACACCTGTGTAGCTTGCACCTCCGATCAGGACATCGACCCCAACTTCCGAACTCGACTAAAAAGACCGCACCAGCGCCTTGGTGTGCACCTTGCAACGCACAGTGTCAACATTCGCCTTCCTGCACATGGCAGGTCATCGGACCCAAATTCCGACCTCATGAGCATACCTACTAATCGAATCGGTCATCGGACCCAACTTCCGACTTCATCCATACCGTAGGGTCTTTGAGGTTGGCGCGGTGCGCTCAACCTGGGGAGTCGACCCATCGAAGCATACACCTCCCCTATATAAGCTATTTGTCCGATTCCGACACCTGTGTAGTTTGCACCTCCGCTCAGGACATCGACCCCAACTTCCGAACTCGCCTGCAACGACCGAACCAGCGCCTTGGTGCGCACCAAAAGTGCGCACTTTTGGAGGGCACTTTTCTGCGCTCCAAAGGTGCGCACTTTTGGAGGGCACTTTTTGGAGGGCACTTTTCTGCGCTCCAAAGGTGCGCACTTTTGGAGGGCACTTTTTGGAGGGCACTTTTCTGCGCTCCAAAGGTGCGCACTTTTGGAGGGCACTTTTTGGAGGGCACTTTTCTGCGCTCCAAAGGTGCGCACTTTTGGAGGGCACTTTTTGGAGGGCACTTTTCTGCGCTCCAAAGGTGCGCACTTTTGGAGGGCACTTTTTGGAGGGCACTTTTCTGCGCTCCAAAGGTGCGCACTTTTGGAGGGCACTTTTTGGAGGGCACTTTTCTGCGCTCCAAAGGTGCGCACTTTTGGAGGGCACTTTTTGGAGGGCACTTTTCTGCGCTCCAAAGGTGCGCACTTTTGGAGGGCACTTTTTGGAGGGCACTTTTCTGCGCTCCAAAGGTGCGCACTTTTGGAGGGCACTTTTTGGAGGGCACTTTTCTGCGCTCCAAAGGTGCGCACTTTTGGAGGGCACTTTTTGGAGGGCACTTTTCTGCGCTCCAAAGGTGCGCACTTTTGGAGGGCACTTTTGTGCACTCCAAAGGTGCGCACTTTTGGAGGGCACTTTTCCTGTGCTCCAAAGGTGCACACCTAGGTGAGCACCTTCGACCACACCTTGTAGCACACCAAACTCTGACTTTCGACTTCATCCGCAATGCAGGGTCTTTGAGGTTGGCGCAATGCGCACAACCAGGGGAGTCGACCCATCAAACCCAACACCTCCCCTATATAAGCTATTTGTCTGATTCTCATACATGCGTAGCCTGCAGGAGCAATTAGGACATCGACCCCAACTTTCGGCTTCTAAACGAAAACAAGGTCTTTGAGGTTGGTGTAATGCGAACAACTAGGGGAGTCAACCCATCAAACCCAACACCTCCCCTATATAAGCTATTTGTCTGATTCTCATACATGTGTAGTCTACAGGAGCAATTAGGACATCGACCCCAACTTTTGACTTCTTAACGAAAACAAGGTCTTTGAGGTTGACGTAATGCGCACAACCAGGGGAGTCGACCCATCAAACCCAACACCTCCCCTATATAAGCTATTTGTCCGATTCTCATACATGTGTAGCCTGCAGGAGCCATTAGGACATTGACCCCAACTTTTGACTTCTTAACGAAAACAAGGTCTTTGAGGTTGGCGTAATGCGCACAACCAAGGGAGTTGACCCATCAAACCCAACACCTCCCCTATATAAGCTATTTGTCTGATTCTCATACATGTGTAGCCTGCAACAACGATTAGGACATCCACCCCAACTTCTGAATTCGTCTGCGTTGACCGCACCAAAGGTGCACGCCTTGGTGCTCACCAAAATCCGACTTCCGACTTCTTCTGCTATGCGGGGTCTTTGAGGTTGGCGCAGTGCGCACAACCAGGGGAGTCAACCCACCGAATGCAACACCTCCCCTATATAAGCTATTTGTCTGATTCTCATACATGCGTAGACTGCAGCAATGATTAGGACATCCACCCCAACTTTTGACTTCTTAAACAAGACAGGGTCTTTGAAGTTGGTGCAGTGCACACAACCAGGGGAGTCGACCCATCAAACGCAACACCTCCCCTATATAAAGCTATTTGTCCGATTCTCATACGTGTAGTCTGCAGCAGCGATTAGGACATCGACCCCAACTTCCGAATTCGTTTGCATTGACCGCACCAAAGGTGCACGCCTTGGTGTGCACCCTGGAGTGCACTTTGGTGCTCACCTCGGTGCACACTTTGGTGTGCACCTCGGTGTGCACCAAAGGTGCGCACCTTGGAGCGCACCAAAGGTGTACACTTTGGAGCGCACCACATAGGGTCTTTGAGAGGTTGGCGCAGTGCGCACACCAAGGTGGGTGTTGAGGTGCGTGCCGAGGTGGGTGGGTGCTAGGGTGCGCTCCATGGTGGGTGCCAGGGTGGGTGCGTGCTAGGGTGGATTCCAAAGAGGGTCATAGGGTGGGTGCCAAGGTGGGTTGGTGATATAGTGGGTTCAAAGGTGGGTACTAGGGTGGGTTCCAAGGTGGGTCACAAGTTGGGTGCCAGGATGCGTGGGTGTTAGGTTGGGTGCCAAGGTGGGCTCCTGCGTGGGTGGGTGCTAGGGTGGGTTTCAAGGTGGACGCGAGGGCGGGTGCCAAGGTGGGTAACAAGTTGGGTGTTAGGATGGGTGAGTGCTAGAGTGGGTGCCAAGGTGGGTGGGTGCTAAGGTGGATGCCAAGGTGGTTCACAGGGTGGGTGGGTTCTAGGGTGAGTTCCAAGGTGGGTCACAGGTTCAGTGCTAGGGTGGGTGTCAAGGCGGGTGTCGAGGTGCCTGGGTGCTAGGGTGTGGATGCCAATGTGGGTCATAGGGTGGGTACTAGGGTGGGCTGCAATGTGGGTGCCAAGGTGGGTAACATGCTCGGTGGGTTCTAAATTGGGTGCCAGGGTGGGTGTGCACCCACCTTGCCCGAGGTGGGTGCCAAGGTGCCAGTGTGGGTGGGTGCTAAGGTGGATGCCAAGGTGGGTGAGAAGGTGGGTGATAGGTTGAGTGGTAGGATGGGTGGGTGCCAAGATGGGTCACAGGGTGGGTGCAAGGGTGGGTAGGTGCTAGGGTTGGTGTCAGGGTGGGTGGGTGCTAGGTTGGGTTCCAAGGTGGGTGCGAGGGTGAGTGTCAAGGTGGGTCACAGGTTAGGTGCTAGGATGGGTGAGTGCTAGGGTGCAAAGGTGCCAGGGTGGGTGCTAGGATGGGTCGATGCTAGGGTGAGTGGCAAGGTGGGTCCACAAGTGTCAAGGTGGGTGCCGAGGTGGGTGCCAAGTCGGCGACTGCTATGGTGGATGCCAAGGTGGGTCACGGGGTGGGTGCCAAGTTGCTAGGTTGGGTTCCAAGGTGGGTGCCAACGTGGGTGCTAGGGTGCGTGGGTTAAAGGGTGTGTCACAACGTGGGTGCCAGGATGGGTGCGCACCCACACTGGCCAAGACGGGTGCGGGTGCAAGGTTGGGTTCCAAGCCCGGTCACAGGCTGGGTGCTAGGAGGGGTGGGTGCCAAGGTGGGCACCAGGGTGGGTGCACCCACCCTGGCCAAGGTGGGTCACGGGGTGGGTCCTAGGGTGGGTAACGGGGTGGGTACTAAGGTGCGTGCCAAGGTGGGTCATAGGGTGGGTGCCAAGGTGGGCACCAGGGTGGGTGTGCACCAACCCTAGCCAGGGTAGGTCACGGGGTGGTTGTCGGGGTGGGCGTCAAGGAGCCAAGGTGGGTGGCAAGTAGCCAAGTTGCGTGCCAAGGTGGGTGTCGGGGTGGGTGCCAAGGATCCAAGGTGGGTGCCAAGGAACCAAGGTGGGTGTCTGGGTGGGTGCCGAGGTGGGAGCCAGGGTGGGTCCCAAGGTGAGTGCAAAGGTGGGTGCCAGGGTCAAGGTGAGTGCCAATGTGGGTTCCAAGGTGCCAGGGTCAGGGTGAGTGCCAATGTGGGTTCAAAGGTGCTAAGTTGGGTGCGAGGTTGGGTGCGAGGGTGGGTGGGTGCCAAGGTGTGCTAGGTGGAAGCCCGGGTGGGTCGGCATCCCATGGGTGTCGAGTTGGGTGCCTGATGGGTGCTTCTTGTCAAGTTTTAGTCGTCGGGACTCATTTCGAGCCTTAGAGGTCGTTTCTTGTCCGGTTGCCCTGTCTTCGACCTGGGAACCCAATTTTGGTCCTCGGGTCCCATTTTTTTTTGTCTCGCATCCCACTTTTGGCCTGTGGCCTTTTCGGGGTCGATTCTCGTTTTGGGCATCAGAGCATGTTTCTTCTCCTAAAACCCAATATTTGTTTATTAAGTCTCGGAACACATTTTTGTTCTCGTGGACCCATCATGGGTCTTGGAACGCATTTGTGGTCCTTGGGTCCCATTTTGCATCCCGAAACTTGTGTTTTGGTGCTTGATCCCTATTTTGGGTGCCCACCTTGCACCAAGTGCGCACCCGGGGCAAACCGAGCGCCTTGGTGCACCGGGGCAAGATCGAGCGTGCACCCGAGGCGCCCCGAACATGCACCAAGGTGCACTCGGCCCACATGTGAGCGCAGGTCGTTGCGCCCGAGGTGGTGTGTGGGCACCGCGTTGCAGACGGGACACTGCACGCACACGACGCCCCCTCCAGGTGCACGCACGTAGGCCGGGCCGGGTGCACACCCGACGCCCTAGCAAGGTGCGCGCACCCGGGCAGGGCTCACACTTGGCGAACGGGGCGCACTTCGCGAGGGAGGGTGTGCACCTCGACGGGGGTGGGTGGCCGGGGTGGATTCGCACGTGGGTCGCGGTTTGCTAAGTACACACTGCGACAAGCTCATAACGGGTGCGATCATACCAGCATTAGTGCACCGGATCCCATCAGAACTCCGCAGTTAAGCGCGCTTGGGCCGGAGTAGTACTGGGATGGGTGACCTCCCGGGAAGTCCCGGTGTTGCACCCTTTTTTAGTTTTTCGCCGGGCGTCGCAATGCTATTTGAATAAACCTTTTGCCCGTTTGCGTTCTCGTCGGGGCCGGGCCGGGCCGGGGTGCGCTGCCCGCACTACCGCGCGCGCGGGGGCGACACCGAGCGCGCACCCGAGGCGCCCCGAGCACACAGGCCACGGTGCAACCCGGGCGTTGTGCGCGCACCCCGGTGCGCCCGAGGTGCTGCGCGCGCACCCAGGTGAAATCGGTGTGCACCTCGGCCAGTGCGCGCTCGGTCGAGTCGCGCACGTTGGCCAAGGTGCACGGTGATGTTTCTTACTCTAAGGTTCCGCACCAGACGCCCGGGACAGGTGAGCGAAGCTGGGCGGGGCCGGGTGCGCGGCCGGGGCAGGTGCACGCAGCTGGAGAGAGCTTTGGAGCACACTTCGGAGCGCACCAATGATGCGCTCCATTCAAAAGTTTCCTGAAAAGGCAAAAAAAGTTGAGATTATAGAATTTCCCACTTGAGAGATTGTAAAAAAAAAAAATTTAAAATGAAGGAAACGCGGGTGCCAAGGTGTGCGCAGCCCAGCCAAGGTGTGCGCACCAAGGCGCCCACCCTGGCGAAGGTGCACGCAAGGTGCGCACCCGAGGCAAACCGGACAATTAACCCAACTTTCGACTTCGCGCGCACCTTGGAGCGCACTTCGGAGCGCTCCTTGGTGCGCACCAATCTTGGGCACCTCGGAGTGCACCATGGCGCCCACCAAGGTGCGCACCCGGGGCAAACCGAGCTCCGACTTCGTGCGCACCTTGGAGCGCACGAAAGGTGCGCACCATGGCGCCCACCAAGGTGCGCAGCCCAGCCAAGGCGTGCGCATCAAGGTGCGCACCCTGGCGAAGGTGCGCACCCGGGGCAAACCGAGCTCCGACTTCGTGCGCACCTTGGAGCGCACAAAAGGTGCGCAACCCAGCCAAGGTGTGCGCACCCCGGTCAAACCGAGCTCCGAATCGTGCGCACCAGAGGTGCACGCCATCGTGCGCACCTTGGAGCACACTTCGGAGCCCTCCTTGGTGCGCGCCGATGTTGCGCACCTCGGAGCGCACCCGGGGAAAACAATGCAATTAACCCGACTTTCGACTTCGTGGGCACCTCGGAGCGCTCTCGGGTTCGCACCTCGGAGCACACCGAGGTGCGCACCTTTGATGCGCTGCCTTCACCAATTTCCAGAAAAGGCAAGAAAACATTGAGAAGGTGTGCGCACCGAGGTGCCCACCCTGGCGAAGGTGCACGCGAGGTGCGCACCCGGGGCAAACCGGGCTCCGACTTCGTGCACGCCGCACCTTGGAGCACACTTCGGAGCGCTCCTTGGTGCGCACCAGGGCGCGCAACCCAGCCGAGGTGCCCACCCCGGCGAAGGTGCACGCGAGGTGCGCACCCGGGGCAAACCGGGCTCCGACTTCGTGCACGCCATGGTGCCCACCGCGGCGAAGGTGCACGCGAGGTGCGCACCCGGGGCAAACCGGGCTCCGACTTCGTGCACGCCGCACCTTGGAGCACACTTCGGAGCGCTCCTTGGTGCGCACCATGGTGCCCACCAGGGCGCGCAACCCCGCCGAAGGTGCACGCGAGGTGCGCACCCGGGGCAAACCGGGCTCCGACTTCGTGCACGCCGCACCTTGGAGCACACTTCGGAGCGCTCCTTGGTGCGCACCATGGTGCCCACCAGGGCGCGCAACCCCGCCGAAGGTGCACGCGAGGTGCGCACCCGGGGCAAACCGGGCTCCGACTTCGTGCACGCCATGGTGCGCACCGCGGCGAAGGTGCGCACCCGGGGCAAACCGGGCTCCGACTTCGTGCACGCCGCACCTTGGAGCACACTTCGGAGCGCTCCTTGGTGCGCACCAGGGCGCGCAACCCAGCCGAGGTGCCCACCCCGGCGAAGGTGCACGCGAGGTGCGTACCCGGGGCAAACCGGGCTCCGACTTCGTGCACGCCGCACCTTGGAGCACACTTCGGAGCGCTCCTTGGTGCGCACCATGGTGCCCACCAGGCCGCGCAACCCAGCCAAGGTGTGCGCACCAAGGTGCACGCGAGGTGCGCACCCGGGGCAAACCGGGGTCCGACTTCGTGCACGCCGCACCTTGGAGCACACATCGGGGCGCTCCCGGGTTCGCACCGGCGTTGCGCACCGTGGTGGGCACCTCGGAGCACACCAAGGTGGGCAGCGAGGTGCGCACCTTTGATGCGATGCCTTCACTAATTTCCATAAAAGGCAAAAAAAAAACGAGATTTTAAAATTTCCGTTTTGAAAGATAGTGAGAAAAAGGGAATGCTGGTGCCATCTTGAGCCCGCCCTGGTGCGCAGCCCAGCCAAGGTGTGCGCACCAAGGTGCCCACCCTGGCGAAGGTGCGCGCCCGGGCAATTAATCCAACTTCCAACTTCGCGCGCGCCAGGGTGGGAGCGCACCCAACAACCGGGCCTGGGAAGAGCCAATGCGAGAAACCCCACCAAACGCTCTGACAAAAAAAGAGGGGGCGCTCCAGTAACCCCGCTTCGGAGCGCACCCTGGGCAAACCCAGCCAAGGTGCCCACCCCGGCCAAGGTGCAGGCGAGGTGCGCACCCGGGGCAAACCGGGCTCCGACAACGTGCACGCCGCACCTTGGAGCACACTTCGTAGCGCTCCCGGGTGCGCACCTCAGAGCACACCAAGGTGGGCAGCGAGGTGCGCACCTTTGATGCGCTGCCTTCACTAATTTCCAGAAAAGGCAAAAAAAAAAGGAGATTTTAAAATTTCCGTTTTGAAAGATAGTGAAAAAAACGGAACGCGCGTGCCATCTTGAGCCCGCCCTGGTGCGCAGCCCAGGTAAGGTGCCCACCCTGGCAAAGGTGCGCACCCGGGCAATTAACCCTACTTCCGACTTCGTGCGCGCCAGGGTGGCAACCGGGCCTCGGAAGAGCCAATGCGAGAAACCCCACCAAACGCTCCGACAAAAAAAGAGGCGGCGCTCCAATAACCCCGCTTCGGAGCGCAGCCGGGGCAAACCCAGCCAAGGTGCCCACCCCGACGAAGGTGCACGCGAGGTGCGCACCCGGGGCAAACCGGGCTCCGACAACGTGCACGCAGCACCTTGGAGCACACTTCGAAGCACTCCCGGGTGCCCACCGGCGTTGCGCACCGTGGTGGGCAGCGAGGTGCGCACCTTTGGTGCGCACCTTTGATGCGCTGCCTTCACTAATTTCCAGAAAAAGGCAAAAAAAAATGAGATTTTAAAATTTCCGTTTTGAAAGATAGTGAAAAAAAAGGAACGCGGGTGCCATCTTGAGCCCGCCCTGGTGCGCAGCCCAGGCAAGGCATGCGCACCAAGGTGCCCACCCGAGGTGCACACCCGGGGCAAACCGGGCTCCGACTTCGTGCAGGCCGCACCTTGGAGCACACTTCGGAGCGCTCCTTGGTGCGCACCATGGTGCCCACCAGGGCGCGCAACCCAGCCAAGGTCTGCACACCAAGGTGCCCACCCCGGCGAAGGTGCACGCGAGGTGCGCACCCGGGGCAAACCGGGCTCCGACTTCGTGCACGCCATGGTGCCCACCGCGGCGAAGGTGCACGCGAGGTGCGCACCCGGGGCAAACCGGGCTCCGACTTCGTGCACGCCGCACCTTGGAGCACACTTCGGAGCGCTCCTTGGTGCGCACCATGGTGCCCACCAGGGCGCGCAACCCAGCCAAGGTGTGCGCACCAAGGTGCACGCGAGGTGCGCACCCGGGGCAAACCGGGGTCCGACTTCGTGCACGCCGCACCTTGGAGCACACATCGGAGCGCTCCCAGGTTCGCACCAGCGTTGCGCACCTTTGATGCGCTGCCTTCACTAATTTCAAGAAAAGGCAAAAAAAAACGAGATTTTAAAATTTCCGTTCTGAAAGATAGTGAAAAAAACGGAACGCGGGTGCCATCTTGAGCCCTTCCTGGTGCGCAGCCCAGGCAAGTTGTGCGCACCAAGGTGCCCACCCTGGCGGAGGTGCGCGCCCGGGGCAATCCGGGCTCCGACTTCGTGCACTGCATGGTGCCCACCAAGGCGCGCAACCCAGCCAAGGTGCCCACCGCAGCGAAGGTGCACGCGAGGTGCACACCCGGGGCAAACCGGGCTCCGACTTCGTGCACGCCGCACCTTGGAGCACACTTCAGAGCGCTCCTTGGTGCGCACCAGGGCGCGCAACCCAGCCGAGGTGCCCACCCCGGCGAAGGTGCACGCGAGGTGTGCACCCGGGGCAAACCGGGCTCCGACTTCGTGCACGCCATGGTGCCCACCGCGGCGAAGGTGCGCACCCGGGGCAAACCGGGCTCCGACTTCGTGCACGCCGCACCTTGGAGCACACTTCGGAGCGCTCCTTGGTGCGCACCATGGTGCCCACCAGGCCGCGCAACCCAGCCAAGGTGTGCGCACCAAGGTGCACGCGAGGTGCGCACCCGGGGCAAACCGGGGTCCGACTTCGTGCACGCCGCACCTTGGAGCACACATCGGGGCGCTCCCGGGTTCGCACCGGCGTTGCGCACCGTGGTGGGCACCTCGGAGCACACCAAGGTGGGCAGCGAGGTGCGCACCTTTGATGCGATGCCTTCACTAATTTCCATAAAAGGCAAAAAAAAAACGAGATTTTAAAATTTCCGTTTTGAAAGATAGTGAGAAAAAGGGAATGCTGGTGCCATCTTGAGCCCGCCCTGGTGCGCAGCCCAGCCAAGGTTTGCGCACCAAGGTGCCCACCCTGGCGAAGGTGCGCGCCCGGGCAATTAACCCAACTTCCAACTTCGCGCGCGCCAGGGTGGGAGCGCACCCAACAACCGGGCCTGGGAAGAGCCAATGCGAGAAACCCCACCAAACTCTCTGACAAAAAAAGAGGGGGCGCTCCAGTAACCCCGCTTCGGAGCGCACCCTGGGCAAACCCAGCCAAGGTGCCCACCCCGGCCAAGGTGCAGGCGAGGTGCGCACCCGGGGCAAACCGGGCTCCGACAACGTGCACGCCGCACCTTGGAGCACACTTCGTAGCGCTCCCGGGTGCGCACCTCAGAGCACACCAAGGTGGGCAGCGAGGTGCGCACCTTTGATGCGCTGCCTTCACTAATTTCCAGAAAAGGCAAAAAAAAAAGGAGATTTTAAAATTTCCGTTTTGAAAGATAGTGAAAAAAACGGAACGCGCGTGCCATCTTGAGCCCGCCCTGGTGCGCAGCCCAGGTAAGGTGCCACCCTGGCAAAGGTGCGCACCCGGGCAATTAACCCTACTTCCGACTTCGTGCGCGCCAGGGTGGCAACCGGGCCTCGGAAGAGCCAATGCGAGAAACCCCACCAAACGCTCCGACAAAAAAAGAGGCGGCGCTCCAATAACCCCGCTTCGGAGCGCAGCCGGGGCAAACCAAGCCAAGGTGCCCACCCCGACGAAGGTGCACGCGAGGTGCGCACCCGGGGCAAACCGGGCTCCGACAACGTGCACGCAGCACCTTGGAGCACACTTCGAAGCACTCCCGGGTGCCCACCGGCGTTGCGCACCGTGGTGGGCAGCGAGGTGCGCACCTTTGATGCGCTGCCTTCACTAATTTCCAGAAAAAGGCAAAAAAAAATGAGATTTTAAAATTTCCGTTTTGAAAGATAGTGAAAAAAAAGGAACGCGGGTGCCATCTTGAGCCCGCCCTGGTGCGCAGCCCAGGCAAGGCATGCGCACCAAGGTGCCCACCCGAGGTGCACACCCGGGGCAAACCGGGCTCCGACTTCGTGCAGGCCGCACCTTGGAGCACACTTCGGAGCGCTCCTTGGTGCGCACCATGGTGCCCACCAGGGCGCACCCGAGGCAAACCGGGCTCCGACTTCGTGCACGCCGCACCTTGGAGCACACATCGGAGCGCTCCCAGGTTCGCACCAGCGTTGCGCACCTTTGATGCGCTGCCTTCACTAATTTCCAGAAAAGGCAAAAAAAAACGATATTTTAAAATTTCCGTTCTGAAAGATAGTGAAAAAAACGGAACGCGGGTGCCATCTTGAGCCCTTCCTGATGCGCAGCCCAGGCAAGTTGTGCGCACCAAGGTGCCCACCCTGGCGGAGGTGCGCGCCCGGGGCAAACCGGGCTCCGACTTCGTGCACTGCATGGTGCCCACCAAGGCGCGCAACCCAGCCAAGGTGCCCACCGCAGCGAAGGTGCACGCGAGGTGCGCACCCGAGGTGCACACCCGGGGCAAACCGGGCTCCGACTTCGTGCACGCCGCACCTTGGAGCACACTTCAGAGCGCTCCTTGGTACGCACCAGGGCGCGCAACCCAGCCAAGGTGCTCACCCCGGCGAAGGTGCACGCGAGGTGCGCACCCGGGGCAAACCGGGCTCGGACTTCGTGCACGCCGCACCTTGGAGCACACATCGGAGCGCTCCCGGGTTCGCACCAGCATTGCGCACCTTTGATGCGCTGCCTTCACTAATTTCCAGAAAAGGCAAAAAAAAGAAAAAAATGAGATTTTAAAATTTCCGTTTTGAAAGATAGTGAAAAAAACGGAACGCGGGTGCCATCTTGAGCCCGCCCTGGTGTGCAGCCCAGGCAAGTTGTGCGCACCAAGGCACCCACCCTGGCCAAGGTGGGTCACGGGGTGGGTCCTAGGGTGGGTAACGGGGTGGGTACTAAGGTGCGTGCCAAGGTGGGTCATAGGGTGGGTGCCAAGGTGGGCACCAGGGTGGGTGTGCACCAACCCTAGCCAGGGTAGGTCACGGGGTGGTTGTCGGGGTGGGCGTCAAGGAGCCAAGGTGGGTGGCAAGTAGCCAAGTTGCGTGCCAAGGTGGGTGTCGGGGTGGGTGCCAAGGATCCAAGGTGGGTGCCAAGGAACCAAGGTGGGTGTCTGGGTGGGTGCCGAGGTGGGAGCCAGGGTGGGTCCCAAGGTGAGTGCAAAGGTGGGTGCCAGGGTCAAGGTGAGTGCCAATGTGGGTTCCAAGGTGCCAGGGTCAGGGTGAGTGCCAATGTGGGTTCAAAGGTGCTAAGTTGGGTGCGAGGTTGGGTGCGAGGGTGGGTGGGTGCCAAGGTGTGCTAGGTGGAAGCCCGGGTGGGTCGGCATCCCATGGGTGTCGAGTTGGGTGCCTGATGGGTGCTTCTTGTCAAGTTTTAGTCGTCGGGACTCATTTCGAGCCTTAGAGGTCGTTTCTTGTCCGGTTGCCCTGTCTTCGACCTGGGAACCCAATTTTGGTCCTCGGGTCCCATTTTTTTTTGTCTCGCATCCCACTTTTGGCCTGTGGCCTTTTCGGGGTCGATTCTCGTTTTGGGCATCAGAGCATGTTTCTTCTCCTAAAACCCAATATTTGTTTATTAAGTCTCGGAACACATTTTTGTTCTCGTGGACCCATCATGGGTCTTGGAACGCATTTGTGGTCCTTGGGTCCCATTTTGCATCCCGAAACTTGTGTTTTGGTGCTTGATCCCTATTTTGGGTGCCCACCTTGCACCAAGTGCGCACCCGGGGCAAACCGAGCGCCTTGGTGCACCGGGGCAAGATCGAGCGTGCACCCGAGGCGCCCCGAACATGCACCAAGGTGCACTCGGCCCACATGTGAGCGCAGGTCGTTGCGCCCGAGGTGGTGTGTGGGCACCGCGTTGCAGACGGGACACTGCACGCACACGACGCCCCCTACAGGTGCACGCACGTAGGCCGGGCCGGGTGCACACCCGACGCCCTAGCAAGGTGCGCGCACCCGGGCAGGGCTCACACTTGGCGAACGGGGCGCACTTCGCGAGGGAGGGTGTGCACCTCGACGGGGGTGGGTGGCCGGGGTGGATTCGCACGTGGGTCACGGTTTGCTAAGTACACACTGCGACAAGCTCATAACGGGTGCGATCATACCAGCGTTAGTGCACCGGATCCCATCAGAACTCCGCAGTTAAGCGCGCTTGGGCCGGAGTAGTACTGGGATGGGTGACCTCCCGGGAAGTCCCGGTGTTGCACCCTTTTTTAGTTTTTCGCCGGGCATCGCAATGCTATTTGAATAAACCTTTTGCCCGTTTGCGTTCTCGTCGGGGCCGGGCCGGGCCGGGGTGCGCTGCCCGCACTACCGCGCGCGCGGGGGCGACACCGAGCGCGCACCCGAGGCGCCCCGAGCACACAGGCCACGGTGCAACCCGGGCGTTGTGCGCGCACCCCGGTGCGCCCGAGGTGCTGCGCGCGCACCCAGGTGAAATCGGTGTGCACCTCGGCCAGTGCGCGCTCGGTCGAGTCGTGCACGTTGGCCAAGGTGCACGGTGATGTTTCTTACTCTAAGGTTCCGCACCAGACGCCCGGGACAGGTGAGCGAAGCTGGGCGGGGCCGGGTGCGCGGCCGGGGCAGGTGCACGCAGCTGGAGAGAGCTTTGGAGCACACTTCGGAGCGCACCAATGATGCGCTCCATTCAAAAGTTTCCTGAAAAGGCAAAAAAAGTTGAGATTATAGAATTTCCCACTTGAGAGATTGTAAAAAAAAAAAATTTAAAATGAAGGAAACGCGGGTGCCAAGGTGTGCGCAGCCCAGCCAAGGTGTGCGCACCAAGGCGCCCACCCTGGCGAAGGTGCACGCAAGGTGCGCACCCGAGGCAAACCGGACAATTAACCCAACTTTCGACTTCGCGCGCACCTTGGAGCGCACTTCGGAGCGCTCCTTGGTGCGCACCAATCTTGGGCACCTCGGAGTGCACCATGGCGCCCACCAAGGTGCGCACCCGGGGCAAACCGAGCTCCGACTTCGTGCGCACCTTGGAGCGCACGAAAGGTGCGCACCATGGCGCCCACCAAGGTGCGCAGCCCAGCCAAGGCGTGCGCATCAAGGTGCGCACCCTGGCGAAGGTGCGCACCCGGGGCAAACCGAGCTCCGACTTCGTGCGCACCTTGGAGCGCACAAAAGGTGCGCAACCCAGCCAAGGTGTGCGCACCCCGGTCAAACCGAGCTCCGAATCGTGCGCACCAGAGGTGCACGCCATCGTGCGCACCTTGGAGCACACTTCGGAGCCCTCCTTGGTGCGCGCCGATGTTGCGCACCTCGGAGCGCACCCGGGGAAAACAATGCAATTAACCCGACTTTCGACTTCGTGGGCACCTCGGAGCGCTCTCGGGTTCGCACCTCGGAGCACACCGAGGTGCGCACCTTTGATGCGCTGCCTTCACCAATTTCCAGAAAAGGCAAGAAAACATTGAGAAGGTGTGCGCACCGAGGTGCCCACCCTGGCGAAGGTGCACGCGAGGTGCGCACCCGGGGCAAACCGGGCTCCGACTTCGTGCACGCCGCACCTTGGAGCACACTTCGGAGCGCTCCTTGGTGCGCACCAGGGCGCGCAACCCAGCCGAGGTGCCCACCCCGGCGAAGGTGCACGCGAGGTGCGCACCCGGGGCAAACCGGGCTCCGACTTCGTGCACGCCATGGTGCCCACCGCGGCGAAGGTGCACGCGAGGTGCGCACCCGGGGCAAACCGGGCTCCGACTTCGTGCACGCCGCACCTTGGAGCACACTTCGGAGCGCTCCTTGGTGCGCACCATGGTGCCCACCAGGGCGCGCAACCCCGCCGAAGGTGCACGCGAGGTGCGCACCCGGGGCAAACCGGGCTCCGACTTCGTGCACGCCGCACCTTGGAGCACACTTCGGAGCGCTCCTTGGTGCGCACCATGGTGCCCACCAGGGCGCGCAACCCCGCCGAAGGTGCACGCGAGGTGCGCACCCGGGGCAAACCGGGCTCCGACTTCGTGCACGCCGCACCTTGGAGCACACTTCGGAGCGCTCCTTGGTGCGCACCAGGGCGCGCAACCCAGCCGAGGTGCCCACCCCGGCGAAGGTGCGTACCCGGGGCAAACCGGGCTCCGACTTCGTGCACGCCGCACCTTGGAGCACACTTCGGAGCGCTCCTTGGTGCGCACCATGGTGCCCACCAGGCCGCGCAACCCAGCCAAGGTGTGCGCACCAAGGTGCACGCGAGGTGCGCACCCGGGGCAAACCGGGGTCCGACTTCGTGCACGCCGCACCTTGGAGCACACATCGGGGCGCTCCCGGGTTCGCACCGGCGTTGCGCACCGTGGTGGGCACCTCGGAGCACACCAAGGTGGGCAGCGAGGTGCGCACCTTTGATGCGATGCCTTCACTAATTTCCATAAAAGGCAAAAAAAAAACGAGATTTTAAAATTTCCGTTTTGAAAGATAGTGAGAAAAAGGGAATGCTGGTGCCATCTTGAGCCCGCCCTGGTGCGCAGCCCAGCCAAGGTGTGCGCACCAAGGTGCCCACCCTGGCGAAGGTGCGCGCCCGGGCAATTAACCCAACTTCCAACTTCGCGCGCGCCAGGGTGGGAGCGCACCCAACAACCGGGCCTGGGAAGAGCCAATGCGAGAAACCCCACCAAACGCTCTGACAAAAAAAGAGGGGGCGCTCCAGTAACCCCGCTTCGGAGCGCACCCTGGGCAAACCCAGCCAAGGTGCCCACCCCGGCCAAGGTGCAGGCGAGGTGCGCACCCGGGGCAAACCGGGCTCCGACAACGTGCACGCCGCACCTTGGAGCACACTTCGTAGCGCTCCCGGGTGCGCACCTCAGAGCACACCAAGGTGGGCAGCGAGGTGCGCACCTTTGATGCGCTGCCTTCACTAATTTCCAGAAAAGGCAAAAAAAAAAGGAGATTTTAAAATTTCCGTTTTGAAAGATAGTGAAAAAAACGGAACGCGCGTGCCATCTTGAGCCCGCCCTGGTGCGCAGCCCAGGTAAGGTGCCCACCCTGGCAAAGGTGCGCACCCGGGCAATTAACCCTACTTCCGACTTCGTGCGCGCCAGGGTGGCAACCGGGCCTCGGAAGAGCCAATGCGAGAAACCCCACCAAACGCTCCGACAAAAAAAGAGGCGGCGCTCCAATAACCCCGCTTCGGAGCGCAGCCGGGGCAAACCCAGCCAAGGTGCCCACCCCGACGAAGGTGCACGCGAGGTGCGCACCCGGGGCAAACCGGGCTCCGACAACGTGCACGCAGCACCTTGGAGCACACTTCGAAGCACTCCCGGGTGCCCACCGGCGTTGCGCACCGTGGTGGGCAGCGAGGTGCGCA
>NW_026728876.1:382500-407500 GCF_030272615.1 Cryptomeria japonica
AAACGGAGATATATATCCAATTGCAACGAAGGAACGTGCCAAAGATCGAGAACAATGGCAGAAATGCTAGTAACGTGCACTTCGGGACCAACGCATCACCGGAAGACAACCGCCAAACATCGAAAGAGTCGCGATGCTCCGCAACCTACGTGCAAAGCGGTCGCACACCGGGTAAGGGAGTGAGAGCCCCAAACATAGCTGGGCGAGGCGCTCACTCCGCTCTTTAATATCTCGTTAATACCGCCAAGGAAATGGCACAAGCACACACACACAAGCATCCTCGGAAGAGGACAGTTCGAGTGACAGGTCAAATCCAAGAGTTCCGAAGACTACCTCCAGGAACAATCGGGAACAAGACCGATTACAAGTCGTCGAGTCTGTTACTGGGCGAACACGAGATGCGCACAGGAAATCGATCAGCCCTCACAATGGCCCAAGGCCAGAGATCGGACTGCTACGATTTACCCCAACAATCATCGTGCCACTCTTCGCAGAGAGGTGATAGACGCCAACGAGCCCGCGCATAGCAATCGAGGTGTAAAAAGGGCGTTGAAGGCAGGAAGCCTGGACGAAAGAGGCTACGAGGTCACCTCGAAGCGGTCTAAGAATCGGGCGCACTTGGGGCGACTACCAGTGCCAACCCCTTATCCCGCGGTGCGTCCGACACACAGAAATTTCCAAGGCGGCCAAGGAGCCTCCCCGCATAGCAATCGGGGTGTGAGGTTACGGATGCAGCATTGATAGCAATCGAGGTGTGAGGCGAAGGATGCAGAAGTGAGAGCCGAGGGATGTAGCAGAGATAGCAATCGGGGTGTGTGATGCAGAAGAGATAGCAATCGAGGTGTGCGGTGGGAAGGGCCCAGCAGCCAGAATGCATGAAGCGACGGATGAAGCAGTGATGACAACCGGGCTGTGAGGAGAGGAGGGATGCAGCCAAGAAAGCAATCAGGGCTCGAGGCAAGGGATGCATCAAGGATAGCAATCATGTTGTGAGGCGAGATTCCAAAGGCTAAACGTGAGAGGCTGCAGGGTCGACTCAGAGAGGTCTATGCATGTGAGAGGCTGAAAGCAAGGTCGACTCGGAGCGGTCTATGCATCGGGCGCGCTTGGGGCGACTACCAGTGCCAACCCCTTATCCCGCGACGCGTCCGACAAAGAGAACGTTCCAAGGCGGCAGAGGAGGTTACCAGCCGAAGGATGCAGTAGCAATAACAGGTATAGTTCCGCGGCGGCCGAGAAGACTCACCGCATAGGAATCGGGATGCGAGGCGAGGGATGCGGCGGGAAGGCCCCGACGGCTAAACGGAAGAGGCTGCAGGGCCGCCTCGGAATGGTCCAAGCATCGGATGCGATTGGGACGACTACCAGTGCCAACCCCTTATCCCGCGATGCGTCCGATACACAGATAGTTCCAAGGCGGCCGAGGAGCCTCACCGCATATCAATCGGGGTGCGAGGCGAGGGATGGGGCGGGAAGGCCCCAACGGCTAGACGGAAGAGGCTTCAGGGCCACCTCGGAATGGTCCAAGCATCGGACGCGCTTGGGGCGACTGCCAGTGCCAACCCCTTATCCCGCGATGCGTCCGATACACAGATGGTTCCAAGGCGGCCGAGGAGCCTCACCGCATAGCAATCGGGGGTGCGAGGCGAGGGATGGGGCGGGAAGGCCCCAACGGCTAGACGGAAGAGGCTTCAGGGCCGCCTAGGAATGGTCCAAGCATCGGACACGCTTGGGGCGACTACCAGTGACAGCCCCCTATCCCGCGATGCGTCCGATACGAAGATGGTTCCAAGGCGGCCGAGGAGCCTCACCGCATAGCAATCGGGGTGCGAGGTGGGGGATGCGGCGAGATGGCCCCAACGGCTAGACGGAAGAGGCCACAGGGCCGCGTCGGAATAGTCCAAGCATCGGACGCGCTTGGGGCGACTACCAGTGACAACCCCTTATCCCGCGATGCGTCCGATACGAAGATAGTTCCAAGGCGGCCGAGGAGCCTCACCGCATAGCAATCGGGGTGCGAGGTGGGGGATGCGGCGAGATGGCCCCAACGGCTAGACGGAAGAGGCTGCAGGGCCGCCTCGGAATAGTCCAAGCATCGGACGCGCTTGGGGCCACTACCAGTGACAACCCCTTATCCCGCGATGCGTCCGATACGAAGATAGTTCCAAGGCGGCCGAAGAGCCTCACCGCATAGCAATCGGGGTGCGAGGTGGGGGATGCGGCGAGATGGCCCCAACGGCTAGACGGAAGAGGCCACAGGGCCGCCTCGGAATAGTCCAAGCATCGGACGCGCTTGGGGCGACTACCAGTGACAACCCCTTATCCCGCGATGCGTCCGATACGAAGATAGTTCCCAGGCGGCCGAGGAGCCTCACCGCATAGCAATCGGGGTGCGAGGCGAGGGATGCGGCGAGATGGCCCCAAAGGCTAGACGGAAGAGGCTGCAGGGCTGCCTCGGAATAGTCCAAGCATCGGACGCGCTTGGGGCGACTACCACTGCCAACCCCTTATCCCGCGATGCGTCCGATACACAGATAGTTCCGAGGCGGCCGAGGAGGTGGGGGATGCAGCGAGATGGCCCCAACGGCTAGACGGAAGAGGCTGCAGGGCCGCCTCGGAATAGTCCAAGCATCGGACGCGCTTGGGGCGACTACCAGTGACAACCCCTTATCCCGCGATGCGTCCGATACACAGATAGTTCCGAGGCGGCCAAGGAGCCTCACCGCATAGCAATCGTGGTGCGAGGTGGGGGATGCGGCGAGATGGCCCCAACGGCTAGACGGAAGAGGCTGCAGGGCCGCCTCGGAATGGTCCAAGCATCGGATGCGCTTGGGGCGACTACCACTGCCAACCCCTTATCCCGCGATGCGTCCGATACACAGATAGTTCCAAGGCGGCCGAGGAGCCTCACAGCATAGCAATCAGGGTGCGAGGCGAGGGATGCGGCGAGAAAGCCCCAACGGCTAGACGGAAGAGGCTTCAGGTCCGCCTCGGAATGGTCCAAGCATCGGACGCGCTTGGGGCGACTACCAGTGACAACCCCTTATCCCGCGACGCGTCCGATACACAGATAGTTCCAAGGCGGCCGAGGAGCCTCACCGCATAGCAATCGGGGTGCGAGGCGAGGGATGCGGCGAGAAGGACCCAACGGCTACACGGAAGAGGCTTCGGGGCCGCCTCGGAATGGTCCAAGCATCGGACGCGCTTGGGGCGACTACCAGTGACAACCCCTTATCCCGCGACGCGTCCGATACACAGATAGTTCCAAGGCGGCCGAGGAGCCTCACCGCATAGCAATCGGGGTGCGAGGCGAGGGATGCGGCGAGAAGGACCCAATGGCTAGACGGAAGAGGCTTCGGGGCCGCCTCGGAATGGTCCAAGCATCGGACGCGCTTGGGGCGACTACCAGTGACAACCCCTTATCCCGCGACGCGTCCGATACACAGATAGTTCCAAGGCGGCCGAGGAGCCTCACCGCATAGCAATCGGGGTGCGAGGCGAGGGATGCGGCGAGAAGGACCCAACGGCTAGACGGAAGAGGCTTCGGGTCCGCCTCGGAATGGTCCAAGCATCGGACGCGCTTGGGGCGACTACCAGTGACAACCCCTTATCCCGCGACGCGTCCGATACACAGATAGTTCCAAGGCGGCCGAGGAGCCTCACCGCATAGCAATCGGGGTGCGAGGCGAGGGATGCGGCGAGAAGGACCCAACGGCTAGACGGAAGAGGCTTCGGGTCCGCCTCGGAATGGTCCAAGCATCGGACGCGCTTGGGGCGACTACCAGTGACAACCCCTTATCCCGCGACGCGTCCGATACACAGATAGTTCCAAGGCGGCCGAGGAGCCTCACCGCATAGCAATCGGGGTGCGAGGCGAGGGATGCGGCGAGAAGGACCCAACGGCTAGACGGAAGAGGCTTCGGGTCCGCCTCGGAATGGTCCAAGCATCGGACGCGCTTGGGGCGACTACCAGTGACAACCCCTTATCCCGCGACGCGTCCGATACACAGATAGTTCCGAGGCGGCCGAGGAGCCTCACCGCATAGCAATCGGGGTGCGAGGCGAAGGATGCGGCGAGAAGGACCCAACGGCTAGACGGAAGAGGCTTCGGGTCCGCCTCGGAATGGTCCAAGCATCGGACGCGCTTGGGGCGACTACCAGTGACAACCCCTTATCCCGCGACGCGTCCGATACACAGATAGTTCCAAGGCGGCCGAGGAGCCTCACCGCATAGCAATCGGGGTGCGAGGCGAGGGATGCGGCGAGAAGGACCCAACGGCTAGACGGAAGAGGCTTCAGGGCCGCCTCGGAATGGTCCAAGCATCGAACGCGCTTGGGGCGACTACCAGTGACAACCCCTTATCCCGCGACGCGTCCGATACACAGATAGTTCCGAGGCGGCCGAGGAGCCTCACCGCATAGCAATCGGGGTGCGAGGCGAGGGATGCGGCGAGAAGGACCCAACGGCTAGACGGAAGAGGCTTCAGGGCCGCCTCGGAATGGTCCAAGCATCGGACGCGCTTGGGGCGACTACCAGTGACAACCCCTTATCCCGCGACGCGTCCGATACACAGATAGTTCCGAGGCGGCCGAGGAGCCTCACCGCATAGCAATCGGGGTGCGAGGCGAGGGATGCGGCGAGAAGGACCCAACGGCTAGACGGAAGAGGCTTCAGGGCCGCCTCGGAATGGTCCAAGCATCGGACGCGCTTGGGGCGACTACCAATGACAACCCCTTATCCCGCGACGCGTCCGATACACAGATAGTTCCGAGGCGGCCGAGGAGCCTCACCGCATAGCAATCGGGGTGCGAGGCGAGGGATGCGGCGAGAAGGACCCAACGGCTAGACGGAAGAGGCTTCAGGGCCGCCTCGGAATGGTCCAAGCATCGGACGCGCTTGGGGCGACTACCAGTGACAACCCCTTATCCCGCGACGCGTCCGATACACAGATAGTTCCGAGGCGGCCGAGGAGCCTCACCGCATAGCAATCGGGGTGCGAGGCGAGGGATGCGGCGAGAAGGACCCAACGGCTAGACGGAAGAGGCTTCAGGGCCGCCTCGGAATGGTCCAAGCATCGGACGCGCTTGGGGCGACTACCGTTGCCAACCCCTTATCCCGCGATGCGTCTGATACACAGATAGTTCCGAGGCGGCCGAGGAGCCTCACCGCATAGCAATCGGGTTGCGAGGCAGATTATTGGGAAGGGAACCCCCTGGGATGCGGCTCAAGCAGTGCCCAAAGGGACTGGAATGCGGAATCACATCGAGAGACCCAAATGCTATACGAGGGCTCAAATCGAATTATCGATTTGGCCACGACATGGACGCATCGGAACGACTACCTTTGCCGAACCACTCGCAATTGCATCCATACCGAAACCAATAGACATTTCCGTTAGAGCCCTCGCATAGCATTCGGGAATCTCGCATGCCCCTCTAAATCGACCAATGCTGGCGCTCAATGAAAATCCGAGCGCTACCACCGTTCGAGCGCCAGCATTGGTCGAGTTAGAGGGGCACGGGGGAGAATGCTCCAGTCAACACCTCCCCTATATAAGTTATTTGTCCGATTCTCGCACAACCGTAGTCTGCCTCGTCGAATCAAACAACGGTCCCAGATTCCGACTTCCGTTCCGTAGAGACCCAAAAGCTAGATGGAGGCTCGCAAGAAAGAGAGTCGGCGCATAGCAATCGGGTTTCTCGAACGTTTAGGGACCGAGCTCACTTGCGGATAGGGCAAAATCCGCCAAGCAACCCAAAAGCTAGACGGGGGCTCGAATCGAATCGCCTAGGCGGCCACAACAACGACGTGTTGGATCGACTACCAGTGCCAAACCATTCAGCAAGACTAGTCTGTGTCGAGGCCGGATAGAGATTCTCAGAGAGCGCCCGCATAGCATTTAGGAGACCTGCCGCGTCCCTCACACTCGACAAATGGTGGTGCACGTTTATAAATCCGAGCGATCCCAACCCTTTCAAGCACCAACATCGGTCGAGATAGAGGGGCACGGAGGGGGCTGCGTGAGACAACACAGTCCCCTATATAAGTTATTTGTCCGATTCTCACACATCCGAAGAATGGTCATCAAATCGGACAACAGCCCAAACTTCCGACTTCCGTCCCAGAAAGCCCAAGAGCTATCTAAAACGTTCATGGCCGGAACTCGATCGCGGCTATACCAGTCCGCCAAGCAACCCAAAAGCTAGACTGGAGCTCTAGTCGAATCACCTCTGTGGCCATTGCAAGGACGTGTTGGAGCGACTACCATTGCCGAACCATTCCGCAGGTCGAGTCCATACCAAGGCCGCATAGAGATTCACGATGAGCTCCTGCATAGCAATCAGGAGACTTGCCGTGTCCATCACAATCGATAAATCCTGGTGCAAGATTTTTGCATCCGAGCGCTCCAACCAGTCGAGCACCAGCATCAATCGACATAAACGGGCACGGGGGGAGGATGCTCGAGAACACTACCTCCCCTATATAAGTTATTTGTCCGATTCTCAAGCAGCCGAAGTCTGGTCATCGAATCGGGTCAAAGACCACAACTTCCGACTTTACCCACAATGCAAGTCATCGAATCGAACATCGGCCCCCGAGTCGGACTCCATGCGTATGTCAGGTCATCGGACCCAAATTCCGCCTTCCTGCGCATGGCGGGCCATCAATATCAACTCGGTCATCGGACCCAAACTCCGCCTTTTTGCGTATGGCACGCCTTCAAATCGGTCATCGGACCCAAATTCCGCCTTCCTGTGCATGGCGGGCCATCAACATCAACTCGGTCATCGGACCCAAATTCCGCCTTTCTGCGCATGGCACGCCATCAACTCGGTCATCGGACCCAAATTCCGCCTTCCTGCGCATGGCAGGTCATCGGACACAAATTCAGACCTCGCCAATATGCCTACGTATCGAATCGGTCATCGGACCCAACTTCCGACTTCATCCATACTGTAGGGTCTTTGAGGTTGGCGCGGTGCGCTCAACCCAGGGAGTCGACCCATCGAAGCATACACCTCCCCTATATAAGCTATTTGTCCGATTCCCACACCTGTGTAGTTTGCACCTCTGACCAGGACATCGACCCCAACTTCCGAACTCGACTGCAACGACGGCACCAGCGCCTTGGTGCGCACCTTGCGACGCACAGTCCCAACATTCGCCTTCCTGCACATGGCAGGTCATCGGACCCAAATTCCGACCTCGCGAGTATGCCTACATATCGAATCGGTCATCGGACCCAACTTCCGACTTCATCCATACCGTAGGGTCTTTGAGGTTGGCGCGGTGCGCTCAACCCGGGGAGTCGACCCAACGAAGCATACACCTCCCCTATATAAGCTATTTGTCCGATTCCCACACCTGTGTAGTTTGCACCTCCGATCAAGACATCGACCCCAACTTCCGAACTCGCCTCCAACGACCGAACCAGCGCCTTGGTGCGCACCTTGCAACGCACAGTGCCAACATTCGCCTTCCTGCACGTGGCAGGTCATCGGACCCAAATTCCGACCTCGCGAGTATGCCTACATATCGAATCGGTCATCGGACCCAACTTCCGACTTCATCCATACCGTAGGGTCTTTGAGGTTGGCGCGGTGCGCTCAACCCGGGGAGTCGACCCAACGAAGCATACACCTCCCCTATATAAGCTATTTGTCCGATTCCCACACCTGTGTAGCTTGCACCTCCGATCAGGACATCGACCCCAACTTCCGAACTCGACTAAAAAGACCGCACCAGCGCCTTGGTGTGCACCTTGCAACGCACAGTGTCAACATTCGCCTTCCTGCACATGGCAGGTCATCGGACCCAAATTCCGACCTCATGAGCATACCTACTAATCGAATCGGTCATCGGACCCAACTTCCGACTTCATCCATACCGTAGGGTCTTTGAGGTTGGCGCGGTGCGCTCAACCTGGGGAGTCGACCCATCGAAGCATACACCTCCCCTATATAAGCTATTTGTCCGATTCCGACACCTGTGTAGTTTGCACCTCCGCTCAGGACATCGACCCCAACTTCCGAACTCGCCTGCAACGACCGAACCAGCGCCTTGGTGCGCACCAAAAGTGCGCACTTTTGGAGGGCACTTTTCTGCGCTCCAAAGGTGCGCACTTTTGGAGGGCACTTTTTGGAGGGCACTTTTCTGCGCTCCAAAGGTGCGCACTTTTGGAGGGCACTTTTTGGAGGGCACTTTTCTGCGCTCCAAAGGTGCGCACTTTTGGAGGGCACTTTTTGGAGGGCACTTTTCTGCGCTCCAAAGGTGCGCACTTTTGGAGGGCACTTTTTGGAGGGCACTTTTCTGCGCTCCAAAGGTGCGCACTTTTGGAGGGCACTTTTTGGAGGGCACTTTTCTGCGCTCCAAAGGTGCGCACTTTTGGAGGGCACTTTTTGGAGGGCACTTTTCTGCGCTCCAAAGGTGCGCACTTTTGGAGGGCACTTTTTGGAGGGCACTTTTCTGCGCTCCAAAGGTGCGCACTTTTGGAGGGCACTTTTTGGAGGGCACTTTTCTGCGCTCCAAAGGTGCGCACTTTTGGAGGGCACTTTTTGGAGGGCACTTTTCTGCGCTCCAAAGGTGCGCACTTTTGGAGGGCACTTTTTGGAGGGCACTTTTCTGCGCTCCAAAGGTGCGCACTTTTGGAGGGCACTTTTGTGCACTCCAAAGGTGCGCACTTTTGGAGGGCACTTTTCCTGTGCTCCAAAGGTGCACACCTAGGTGAGCACCTTCGACCACACCTTGTAGCACACCAAACTCTGACTTTCGACTTCATCCGCAATGCAGGGTCTTTGAGGTTGGCGCAATGCGCACAACCAGGGGAGTCGACCCATCAAACCCAACACCTCCCCTATATAAGCTATTTGTCTGATTCTCATACATGCGTAGCCTGCAGGAGCAATTAGGACATCGACCCCAACTTTCGGCTTCTAAACGAAAACAAGGTCTTTGAGGTTGGTGTAATGCGAACAACTAGGGGAGTCAACCCATCAAACCCAACACCTCCCCTATATAAGCTATTTGTCTGATTCTCATACATGTGTAGTCTACAGGAGCAATTAGGACATCGACCCCAACTTTTGACTTCTTAACGAAAACAAGGTCTTTGAGGTTGACGTAATGCGCACAACCAGGGGAGTCGACCCATCAAACCCAACACCTCCCCTATATAAGCTATTTGTCCGATTCTCATACATGTGTAGCCTGCAGGAGCCATTAGGACATTGACCCCAACTTTTGACTTCTTAACGAAAACAAGGTCTTTGAGGTTGGCGTAATGCGCACAACCAAGGGAGTTGACCCATCAAACCCAACACCTCCCCTATATAAGCTATTTGTCTGATTCTCATACATGTGTAGCCTGCAACAACGATTAGGACATCCACCCCAACTTCTGAATTCGTCTGCGTTGACCGCACCAAAGGTGCACGCCTTGGTGCTCACCAAAATCCGACTTCCGACTTCTTCTGCTATGCGGGGTCTTTGAGGTTGGCGCAGTGCGCACAACCAGGGGAGTCAACCCACCGAATGCAACACCTCCCCTATATAAGCTATTTGTCTGATTCTCATACATGCGTAGACTGCAGCAATGATTAGGACATCCACCCCAACTTTTGACTTCTTAAACAAGACAGGGTCTTTGAAGTTGGTGCAGTGCACACAACCAGGGGAGTCGACCCATCAAACGCAACACCTCCCCTATATAAAGCTATTTGTCCGATTCTCATACGTGTAGTCTGCAGCAGCGATTAGGACATCGACCCCAACTTCCGAATTCGTTTGCATTGACCGCACCAAAGGTGCACGCCTTGGTGTGCACCCTGGAGTGCACTTTGGTGCTCACCTCGGTGCACACTTTGGTGTGCACCTCGGTGTGCACCAAAGGTGCGCACCTTGGAGCGCACCAAAGGTGTACACTTTGGAGCGCACCACATAGGGTCTTTGAGAGGTTGGCGCAGTGCGCACACCAAGGTGGGTGTTGAGGTGCGTGCCGAGGTGGGTGGGTGCTAGGGTGCGCTCCATGGTGGGTGCCAGGGTGGGTGCGTGCTAGGGTGGATTCCAAAGAGGGTCATAGGGTGGGTGCCAAGGTGGGTTGGTGATATAGTGGGTTCAAAGGTGGGTACTAGGGTGGGTTCCAAGGTGGGTCACAAGTTGGGTGCCAGGATGCGTGGGTGTTAGGTTGGGTGCCAAGGTGGGCTCCTGCGTGGGTGGGTGCTAGGGTGGGTTTCAAGGTGGACGCGAGGGCGGGTGCCAAGGTGGGTAACAAGTTGGGTGTTAGGATGGGTGAGTGCTAGAGTGGGTGCCAAGGTGGGTGGGTGCTAAGGTGGATGCCAAGGTGGTTCACAGGGTGGGTGGGTTCTAGGGTGAGTTCCAAGGTGGGTCACAGGTTCAGTGCTAGGGTGGGTGTCAAGGCGGGTGTCGAGGTGCCTGGGTGCTAGGGTGTGGATGCCAATGTGGGTCATAGGGTGGGTACTAGGGTGGGCTGCAATGTGGGTGCCAAGGTGGGTAACATGCTCGGTGGGTTCTAAATTGGGTGCCAGGGTGGGTGTGCACCCACCTTGCCCGAGGTGGGTGCCAAGGTGCCAGTGTGGGTGGGTGCTAAGGTGGATGCCAAGGTGGGTGAGAAGGTGGGTGATAGGTTGAGTGGTAGGATGGGTGGGTGCCAAGATGGGTCACAGGGTGGGTGCAAGGGTGGGTAGGTGCTAGGGTTGGTGTCAGGGTGGGTGGGTGCTAGGTTGGGTTCCAAGGTGGGTGCGAGGGTGAGTGTCAAGGTGGGTCACAGGTTAGGTGCTAGGATGGGTGAGTGCTAGGGTGCAAAGGTGCCAGGGTGGGTGCTAGGATGGGTCGATGCTAGGGTGAGTGGCAAGGTGGGTCCACAAGTGTCAAGGTGGGTGCCGAGGTGGGTGCCAAGTCGGCGACTGCTATGGTGGATGCCAAGGTGGGTCACGGGGTGGGTGCCAAGTTGCTAGGTTGGGTTCCAAGGTGGGTGCCAACGTGGGTGCTAGGGTGCGTGGGTTAAAGGGTGTGTCACAACGTGGGTGCCAGGATGGGTGCGCACCCACACTGGCCAAGACGGGTGCGGGTGCAAGGTTGGGTTCCAAGCCCGGTCACAGGCTGGGTGCTAGGATGGGTGGGTGCCAAGGTGGGCACCAGGGTGGGTGCACCCACCCTGGCCAAGGTGGGTCACGGGGTGGGTCCTAGGGTGGGTAACGGGGTGGGTACTAAGGTGCGTGCCAAGGTGGGTCATAGGGTGGGTGCCAAGGTGGGCACCAGGGTGGGTGTGCACCAACCCTAGCCAGGGTAGGTCACGGGGTGGTTGTCGGGGTGGGCGTCAAGGAGCCAAGGTGGGTGGCAAGTAGCCAAGTTGCGTGCCAAGGTGGGTGTCGGGGTGGGTGCCAAGGATCCAAGGTGGGTGCCAAGGAACCAAGGTGGGTGTCTGGGTGGGTGCCGAGGTGGGAGCCAGGGTGGGTCCCAAGGTGAGTGCAAAGGTGGGTGCCAGGGTCAAGGTGAGTGCCAATGTGGGTTCCAAGGTGCCAGGGTCAGGGTGAGTGCCAATGTGGGTTCAAAGGTGCTAAGTTGGGTGCGAGGTTGGGTGCGAGGGTGGGTGGGTGCCAAGGTGTGCTAGGTGGAAGCCCGGGTGGGTCGGCATCCCATGGGTGTCGAGTTGGGTGCCTGATGGGTGCTTCTTGTCAAGTTTTAGTCGTCGGGACTCATTTCGAGCCTTAGAGGTCGTTTCTTGTCCGGTTGCCCTGTCTTCGACCTGGGAACCCAATTTTGGTCCTCGGGTCCCATTTTTTTTTGTCTCGCATCCCACTTTTGGCCTGTGGCCTTTTCGGGGTCGATTCTCGTTTTGGGCATCAGAGCATGTTTCTTCTCCTAAAACCCAATATTTGTTTATTAAGTCTCGGAACACATTTTTGTTCTCGTGGACCCATCATGGGTCTTGGAACGCATTTGTGGTCCTTGGGTCCCATTTTGCATCCCGAAACTTGTGTTTTGGTGCTTGATCCCTATTTTGGGTGCCCACCTTGCACCAAGTGCGCACCCGGGGCAAACCGAGCGCCTTGGTGCACCGGGGCAAGATCGAGCGTGCACCCGAGGCGCCCCGAACATGCACCAAGGTGCACTCGGCCCACATGTGAGCGCAGGTCGTTGCGCCCGAGGTGGTGTGTGGGCACCGCGTTGCAGACGGGACACTGCACGCACACGACGCCCCCTCCAGGTGCACGCACGTAGGCCGGGCCGGGTGCACACCCGACGCCCTAGCAAGGTGCGCGCACCCGGGCAGGGCTCACACTTGGCGAACGGGGCGCACTTCGCGAGGGAGGGTGTGCACCTCGACGGGGGTGGGTGGCCGGGGTGGATTCGCACGTGGGTCGCGGTTTGCTAAGTACACACTGCGACAAGCTCATAACGGGTGCGATCATACCAGCATTAGTGCACCGGATCCCATCAGAACTCCGCAGTTAAGCGCGCTTGGGCCGGAGTAGTACTGGGATGGGTGACCTCCCGGGAAGTCCCGGTGTTGCACCCTTTTTTAGTTTTTCGCCGGGCGTCGCAATGCTATTTGAATAAACCTTTTGCCCGTTTGCGTTCTCGTCGGGGCCGGGCCGGGCCGGGGTGCGCTGCCCGCACTACCGCGCGCGCGGGGGCGACACCGAGCGCGCACCCGAGGCGCCCCGAGCACACAGGCCACGGTGCAACCCGGGCGTTGTGCGCGCACCCCGGTGCGCCCGAGGTGCTGCGCGCGCACCCAGGTGAAATCGGTGTGCACCTCGGCCAGTGCGCGCTCGGTCGAGTCGCGCACGTTGGCCAAGGTGCACGGTGATGTTTCTTACTCTAAGGTTCCGCACCAGACGCCCGGGACAGGTGAGCGAAGCTGGGCGGGGCCGGGTGCGCGGCCGGGGCAGGTGCACGCAGCTGGAGAGAGCTTTGGAGCACACTTCGGAGCGCACCAATGATGCGCTCCATTCAAAAGTTTCCTGAAAAGGCAAAAAAAGTTGAGATTATAGAATTTCCCACTTGAGAGATTGTAAAAAAAAAAAATTTAAAATGAAGGAAACGCGGGTGCCAAGGTGTGCGCAGCCCAGCCAAGGTGTGCGCACCAAGGCGCCCACCCTGGCGAAGGTGCACGCAAGGTGCGCACCCGAGGCAAACCGGACAATTAACCCAACTTTCGACTTCGCGCGCACCTTGGAGCGCACTTCGGAGCGCTCCTTGGTGCGCACCAATCTTGGGCACCTCGGAGTGCACCATGGCGCCCACCAAGGTGCGCACCCGGGGCAAACCGAGCTCCGACTTCGTGCGCACCTTGGAGCGCACGAAAGGTGCGCACCATGGCGCCCACCAAGGTGCGCAGCCCAGCCAAGGCGTGCGCATCAAGGTGCGCACCCTGGCGAAGGTGCGCACCCGGGGCAAACCGAGCTCCGACTTCGTGCGCACCTTGGAGCGCACAAAAGGTGCGCAACCCAGCCAAGGTGTGCGCACCCCGGTCAAACCGAGCTCCGAATCGTGCGCACCAGAGGTGCACGCCATCGTGCGCACCTTGGAGCACACTTCGGAGCCCTCCTTGGTGCGCGCCGATGTTGCGCACCTCGGAGCGCACCCGGGGAAAACAATGCAATTAACCCGACTTTCGACTTCGTGGGCACCTCGGAGCGCTCTCGGGTTCGCACCTCGGAGCACACCGAGGTGCGCACCTTTGATGCGCTGCCTTCACCAATTTCCAGAAAAGGCAAGAAAACATTGAGAAGGTGTGCGCACCGAGGTGCCCACCCTGGCGAAGGTGCACGCGAGGTGCGCACCCGGGGCAAACCGGGCTCCGACTTCGTGCACGCCGCACCTTGGAGCACACTTCGGAGCGCTCCTTGGTGCGCACCAGGGCGCGCAACCCAGCCGAGGTGCCCACCCCGGCGAAGGTGCACGCGAGGTGCGCACCCGGGGCAAACCGGGCTCCGACTTCGTGCACGCCATGGTGCCCACCGCGGCGAAGGTGCACGCGAGGTGCGCACCCGGGGCAAACCGGGCTCCGACTTCGTGCACGCCGCACCTTGGAGCACACTTCGGAGCGCTCCTTGGTGCGCACCATGGTGCCCACCAGGGCGCGCAACCCCGCCGAAGGTGCACGCGAGGTGCGCACCCGGGGCAAACCGGGCTCCGACTTCGTGCACGCCGCACCTTGGAGCACACTTCGGAGCGCTCCTTGGTGCGCACCATGGTGCCCACCAGGGCGCGCAACCCCGCCGAAGGTGCACGCGAGGTGCGCACCCGGGGCAAACCGGGCTCCGACTTCGTGCACGCCATGGTGCGCACCGCGGCGAAGGTGCGCACCCGGGGCAAACCGGGCTCCGACTTCGTGCACGCCGCACCTTGGAGCACACTTCGGAGCGCTCCTTGGTGCGCACCAGGGCGCGCAACCCAGCCGAGGTGCCCACCCCGGCGAAGGTGCACGCGAGGTGCGTACCCGGGGCAAACCGGGCTCCGACTTCGTGCACGCCGCACCTTGGAGCACACTTCGGAGCGCTCCTTGGTGCGCACCATGGTGCCCACCAGGCCGCGCAACCCAGCCAAGGTGTGCGCACCAAGGTGCACGCGAGGTGCGCACCCGGGGCAAACCGGGGTCCGACTTCGTGCACGCCGCACCTTGGAGCACACATCGGGGCGCTCCCGGGTTCGCACCGGCGTTGCGCACCGTGGTGGGCACCTCGGAGCACACCAAGGTGGGCAGCGAGGTGCGCACCTTTGATGCGATGCCTTCACTAATTTCCATAAAAGGCAAAAAAAAAACGAGATTTTAAAATTTCCGTTTTGAAAGATAGTGAGAAAAAGGGAATGCTGGTGCCATCTTGAGCCCGCCCTGGTGCGCAGCCCAGCCAAGGTGTGCGCACCAAGGTGCCCACCCTGGCGAAGGTGCGCGCCCGGGCAATTAATCCAACTTCCAACTTCGCGCGCGCCAGGGTGGGAGCGCACCCAACAACCGGGCCTGGGAAGAGCCAATGCGAGAAACCCCACCAAACGCTCTGACAAAAAAAGAGGGGGCGCTCCAGTAACCCCGCTTCGGAGCGCACCCTGGGCAAACCCAGCCAAGGTGCCCACCCCGGCCAAGGTGCAGGCGAGGTGCGCACCCGGGGCAAACCGGGCTCCGACAACGTGCACGCCGCACCTTGGAGCACACTTCGTAGCGCTCCCGGGTGCGCACCTCAGAGCACACCAAGGTGGGCAGCGAGGTGCGCACCTTTGATGCGCTGCCTTCACTAATTTCCAGAAAAGGCAAAAAAAAAAGGAGATTTTAAAATTTCCGTTTTGAAAGATAGTGAAAAAAACGGAACGCGCGTGCCATCTTGAGCCCGCCCTGGTGCGCAGCCCAGGTAAGGTGCCCACCCTGGCAAAGGTGCGCACCCGGGCAATTAACCCTACTTCCGACTTCGTGCGCGCCAGGGTGGCAACCGGGCCTCGGAAGAGCCAATGCGAGAAACCCCACCAAACGCTCCGACAAAAAAAGAGGCGGCGCTCCAATAACCCCGCTTCGGAGCGCAGCCGGGGCAAACCCAGCCAAGGTGCCCACCCCGACGAAGGTGCACGCGAGGTGCGCACCCGGGGCAAACCGGGCTCCGACAACGTGCACGCAGCACCTTGGAGCACACTTCGAAGCACTCCCGGGTGCCCACCGGCGTTGCGCACCGTGGTGGGCAGCGAGGTGCGCACCTTTGATGCGCTGCCTTCACTAATTTCCAGAAAAAGGCAAAAAAAAATGAGATTTTAAAATTTCCGTTTTGAAAGATAGTGAAAAAAAAGGAACGCGGGTGCCATCTTGAGCCCGCCCTGGTGCGCAGCCCAGGCAAGGCATGCGCACCAAGGTGCCCACCCGAGGTGCACACCCGGGGCAAACCGGGCTCCGACTTCGTGCAGGCCGCACCTTGGAGCACACTTCGGAGCGCTCCTTGGTGCGCACCATGGTGCCCACCAGGGCGCGCAACCCAGCCAAGGTCTGCACACCAAGGTGCCCACCCCGGCGAAGGTGCACGCGAGGTGCGCACCCGGGGCAAACCGGGCTCCGACTTCGTGCACGCCATGGTGCCCACCGTGGCGAAGGTGCACGCGAGGTGCGCACCCGGGGCAAACCGGGCTCCGACTTCGTGCACGCCGCACCTTGGAGCACACTTCGGAGCGCTCCTTGGTGCGCACCATGGTGCCCACCAGGGCGCGCAACCCAGCCAAGGTGTGCGCACCAAGGTGCACGCGAGGTGCGCACCCGGGGCAAACCGGGGTCCGACTTCGTGCACGCCGCACCTTGGAGCACACATCGGAGCGCTCCCAGGTTCGCACCAGCGTTGCGCACCTTTGATGCGCTGCCTTCACTAATTTCAAGAAAAGGCAAAAAAAAACGAGATTTTAAAATTTCCGTTCTGAAAGATAGTGAAAAAAACGGAACGCGGGTGCCATCTTGAGCCCTTCCTGGTGCGCAGCCCAGGCAAGTTGTGCGCACCAAGGTGCCCACCCTGGCGGAGGTGCGCGCCCGGGGCAATCCGGGCTCCGACTTCGTGCACTGCATGGTGCCCACCAAGGCGCGCAACCCAGCCAAGGTGCCCACCGCAGCGAAGGTGCACGCGAGGTGCGCACCCGAGGTGCACACCCGGGGCAAACCGGGCTCCGACTTCGTGCACGCCGCACCTTGGAGCACACTTCAGAGCGCTCCTTGGTGCGCACCAGGGCGCGCAACCCAGCCGAGGTGCCCACCCCGGCGAAGGTGCACGCGAGGTGTGCACCCGGGGCAAACCGGGCTCCGACTTCGTGCACGCCATGGTGCCCACCGCGGCGAAGGTGCGCACCCGGGGCAAACCGGGCTCCGACTTCGTGCACGCCGCACCTTGGAGCACACTTCGGAGCGCTCCTTGGTGCGCACCATGGTGCCCACCAGGCCGCGCAACCCAGCCAAGGTGTGCGCACCAAGGTGCACGCGAGGTGCGCACCCGGGGCAAACCGGGGTCCGACTTCGTGCACGCCGCACCTTGGAGCACACATCGGGGCGCTCCCGGGTTCGCACCGGCGTTGCGCACCGTGGTGGGCACCTCGGAGCACACCAAGGTGGGCAGCGAGGTGCGCACCTTTGATGCGATGCCTTCACTAATTTCCATAAAAGGCAAAAAAAAAACGAGATTTTAAAATTTCCGTTTTGAAAGATAGTGAGAAAAAGGGAATGCTGGTGCCATCTTGAGCCCGCCCTGGTGCGCAGCCCAGCCAAGGTGTGCGCACCAAGGTGCCCACCCTGGCGAAGGTGCGCGCCCGGGCAATTAATCCAACTTCCAACTTCGCGCGCGCCAGGGTGGGAGCGCACCCAACAACCGGGCCTGGGAAGAGCCAATGCGAGAAACCCCACCAAACGCTCTGACAAAAAAAGAGGGGGCGCTCCAGTAACCCCGCTTCGGAGCGCACCCTGGGCAAACCCAGCCAAGGTGCCCACCCCGGCCAAGGTGCAGGCGAGGTGCGCACCCGGGGCAAACCGGGCTCCGACAACGTGCACGCCGCACCTTGGAGCACACTTCGTAGCGCTCCCGGGTGCGCACCTCAGAGCACACCAAGGTGGGCAGCGAGGTGCGCACCTTTGATGCGCTGCCTTCACTAATTTCCAGAAAAGGCAAAAAAAAAAGGAGATTTTAAAATTTCCGTTTTGAAAGATAGTGAAAAAAACGGAACGCGCGTGCCATCTTGAGCCCGCCCTGGTGCGCAGCCCAGGTAAGGTGCCCACCCTGGCAAAGGTGCGCACCCGGGCAATTAACCCTACTTCCGACTTCGTGCGCGCCAGGGTGGCAACCGGGCCTCGGAAGAGCCAATGCGAGAAACCCCACCAAACGCTCCGACAAAAAAAGAGGCGGCGCTCCAATAACCCCGCTTCGGAGCGCAGCCGGGGCAAACCCAGCCAAGGTGCCCACCCCGACGAAGGTGCACGCGAGGTGCGCACCCGGGGCAAACCGGGCTCCGACAACGTGCACGCAGCACCTTGGAGCACACTTCGAAGCACTCCCGGGTGCCCACCGGCGTTGCGCACCGTGGTGGGCAGCGAGGTGCGCACCTTTGATGCGCTGCCTTCACTAATTTCCAGAAAAAGGCAAAAAAAAATGAGATTTTAAAATTTCCGTTTTGAAAGATAGTGAAAAAAAAGGAACGCGGGTGCCATCTTGAGCCCGCCCTGGTGCGCAGCCCAGGCAAGGCATGCGCACCAAGGTGCCCACCCGAGGTGCACACCCGGGGCAAACCGGGCTCCGACTTCGTGCAGGCCGCACCTTGGAGCACACTTCGGAGCGCTCCTTGGTGCGCACCATGGTGCCCACCAGGGCGCGCAACCCAGCCAAGGTCTGCACACCAAGGTGCCCACCCCGGCGAAGGTGCACGCGAGGTGCGCACCCGGGGCAAACCGGGCTCCGACTTCGTGCACGCCATGGTGCCCACCGCGGCGAAGGTGCACGCGAGGTGCGCACCCGGGGCAAACCGGGCTCCGACTTCGTGCACGCCGCACCTTGGAGCACACTTCGGAGCGCTCCTTGGTGCGCACCATGGTGCCCACCAGGGCGCGCAACCCAGCCAAGGTGTGCGCACCAAGGTGCACGCGAGGTGCGCACCCGGGGCAAACCGGGGTCCGACTTCGTGCACGCCGCACCTTGGAGCACACATCGGAGCGCTCCCAGGTTCGCACCAGCGTTGCGCACCTTTGATGCGCTGCCTTCACTAATTTCAAGAAAAGGCAAAAAAAAACGAGATTTTAAAATTTCCGTTCTGAAAGATAGTGAAAAAAACGGAACGCGGGTGCCATCTTGAGCCCTTCCTGGTGCGCAGCCCAGGCAAGTTGTGCGCACCAAGGTGCCCACCCTGGCGGAGGTGCGCGCCCGGGGCAATCCGGGCTCCGACTTCGTGCACTGCATGGTGCCCACCAAGGCGCGCAACCCAGCCAAGGTGCCCACCGCAGCGAAGGTGCACGCGAGGTGCGCACCCGAGGTGCACACCCGGGGCAAACCGGGCTCCGACTTCGTGCACGCCGCACCTTGGAGCACACTTCAGAGCGCTCCTTGGTGCGCACCAGGGCGCGCAACCCAGCCGAGGTGCCCACCCCGGCGAAGGTGCACGCGAGGTGCGCACCCGGGGCAAACCGGGCTCCGACTTCGTGCACGCCATGGTGCCCACCGCGGCGAAGGTGCGCACCCGGGGCAAACCGGGCTCCGACTTCGTGCACGCCGCACCTTGGAGCACACTTCGGAGCGCTCCTTGGTGCGCACCATGGTGCCCACCAGGCCGCGCAACCCAGCCAAGGTGTGCGCACCAAGGTGCACGCGAGGTGCGCACCCGGGGCAAACCGGGGTCCGACTTCGTGCACGCCGCACCTTGGAGCACACATCGGGGCGCTCCCGGGTTCGCACCGGCGTTGCGCACCGTGGTGGGCACCTCGGAGCACACCAAGGTGGGCAGCGAGGTGCGCACCTTTGATGCGATGCCTTCACTAATTTCCATAAAAGGCAAAAAAAAAACGAGATTTTAAAATTTCCGTTTTGAAAGATAGTGAGAAAAAGGGAATGCTGGTGCCATCTTGAGCCCGCCCTGGTGCGCAGCCCAGCCAAGGTTTGCGCACCAAGGTGCCCACCCTGGCGAAGGTGTGCGCCCGGGCAATTAACCCAACTTCCAACTTCGCGCGCGCCAGGGTGGGAGCGCACCCAACAACCGGGCCTGGGAAGAGCCAATGCGAGAAACCCCACCAAACTCTCTGACAAAAAAAGAGGGGGCGCTCCAGTAACCCCGCTTCGGAGCGCACCCTGGGCAAACCCAGCCAAGGTGCCCACCCCGGCCAAGGTGCAGGCGAGGTGCGCACCCGGGGCAAACCGGGCTCCGACAACGTGCACGCCGCACCTTGGAGCACACTTCGTAGCGCTCCCGGGTGCGCACCTCAGAGCACACCAAGGTGGGCAGCGAGGTGCGCACCTTTGATGCGCTGCCTTCACTAATTTCCAGAAAAGGCAAAAAAAAAAGGAGATTTTAAAATTTCCGTTTTGAAAGATAGTGAAAAAAACGGAACGCGCGTGCCATCTTGAGCCCGCCCTGGTGCGCAGCCCAGGTAAGGTGCCACCCTGGCAAAGGTGCGCACCCGGGCAATTAACCCTACTTCCGACTTCGTGCGCGCCAGGGTGGCAACCGGGCCTCGGAAGAGCCAATGCGAGAAACCCCACCAAACGCTCCGACAAAAAAAGAGGCGGCGCTCCAATAACCCCGCTTCGGAGCGCAGCCGGGGCAAACCAAGCCAAGGTGCCCACCCCGACGAAGGTGCACGCGAGGTGCGCACCCGGGGCAAACCGGGCTCCGACAACGTGCACGCAGCACCTTGGAGCACACTTCGAAGCACTCCCGGGTGCCCACCGGCGTTGCGCACCGTGGTGGGCAGCGAGGTGCGCACCTTTGATGCGCTGCCTTCACTAATTTCCAGAAAAAGGCAAAAAAAAATGAGATTTTAAAATTTCCGTTTTGAAAGATAGTGAAAAAAAAGGAACGCGGGTGCCATCTTGAGCCCGCCCTGGTGCGCAGCCCAGGCAAGGCATGCGCACCAAGGTGCCCACCCGAGGTGCACACCCGGGGCAAACCGGGCTCCGACTTCGTGCAGGCCGCACCTTGGAGCACACTTCGGAGCGCTCCTTGGTGCGCACCATGGTGCCCACCAGGGCGCACCCGAGGCAAACCGGGCTCCGACTTCGTGCACGCCGCACCTTGGAGCACACATCGGAGCGCTCCCAGGTTCGCACCAGCGTTGCGCACCTTTGATGCGCTGCCTTCACTAATTTCCAGAAAAGGCAAAAAAAAACGATATTTTAAAATTTCCGTTCTGAAAGATAGTGAAAAAAACGGAACGCGGGTGCCATCTTGAGCCCTTCCTGATGCGCAGCCCAGGCAAGTTGTGCGCACCAAGGTGCCCACCCTGGCGGAGGTGCGCGCCCGGGGCAAACCGGGCTCCGACTTCGTGCACTGCATGGTGCCCACCAAGGCGCGCAACCCAGCCAAGGTGCCCACCGCAGCGAAGGTGCACGCGAGGTGCGCACCCGAGGTGCACACCCGGGGCAAACCGGGCTCCGACTTCGTGCACGCCGCACCTTGGAGCACACTTCAGAGCGCTCCTTGGTACGCACCAGGGCGCGCAACCCAGCCAAGGTGCTCACCCCGGCGAAGGTGCACGCGAGGTGCGCACCCGGGGCAAACCGGGCTCGGACTTCGTGCACGCCGCACCTTGGAGCACACATCGGAGCGCTCCCGGGTTCGCACCAGCATTGCGCACCTTTGATGCGCTGCCTTCACTAATTTCCAGAAAAGGCAAAAAAAAGAAAAAAATGAGATTTTAAAATTTCCGTTTTGAAAGATAGTGAAAAAAACGGAACGCGGGTGCCATCTTGAGCCCGCCCTGGTGTGCAGCCCAGGCAAGTTGTGCGCACCAAGGCACCCACCCTGGCCAAGGTGGGTCACGGGGTGGGTCCTAGGGTGGGTAACGGGGTGGGTACTAAGGTGCGTGCCAAGGTGGGTCATAGGGTGGGTGCCAAGGTGGGCACCAGGGTGGGTGTGCACCAACCCTAGCCAGGGTAGGTCACGGGGTGGTTGTCGGGGTGGGCGTCAAGGAGCCAAGGTGGGTGGCAAGTAGCCAAGTTGCGTGCCAAGGTGGGTGTCGGGGTGGGTGCCAAGGATCCAAGGTGGGTGCCAAGGAACCAAGGTGGGTGTCTGGGTGGGTGCCGAGGTGGGAGCCAGGGTGGGTCCCAAGGTGAGTGCAAAGGTGGGTGCCAGGGTCAAGGTGAGTGCCAATGTGGGTTCCAAGGTGCCAGGGTCAGGGTGAGTGCCAATGTGGGTTCAAAGGTGCTAAGTTGGGTGCGAGGTTGGGTGCGAGGGTGGGTGGGTGCCAAGGTGTGCTAGGTGGAAGCCCGGGTGGGTCGGCATCCCATGGGTGTCGAGTTGGGTGCCTGATGGGTGCTTCTTGTCAAGTTTTAGTCGTCGGGACTCATTTCGAGCCTTAGAGGTCGTTTCTTGTCCGGTTGCCCTGTCTTCGACCTGGGAACCCAATTTTGGTCCTCGGGTCCCATTTTTTTTTGTCTCGCATCCCACTTTTGGCCTGTGGCCTTTTCGGGGTCGATTCTCGTTTTGGGCATCAGAGCATGTTTCTTCTCCTAAAACCCAATATTTGTTTATTAAGTCTCGGAACACATTTTTGTTCTCGTGGACCCATCATGGGTCTTGGAACGCATTTGTGGTCCTTGGGTCCCATTTTGCATCCCGAAACTTGTGTTTTGGTGCTTGATCCCTATTTTGGGTGCCCACCTTGCACCAAGTGCGCACCCGGGGCAAACCGAGCGCCTTGGTGCACCGGGGCAAGATCGAGCGTGCACCCGAGGCGCCCCGAACATGCACCAAGGTGCACTCGGCCCACATGTGAGCGCAGGTCGTTGCGCCCGAGGTGGTGTGTGGGCACCGCGTTGCAGACGGGACACTGCACGCACACGACGCCCCCTACAGGTGCACGCACGTAGGCCGGGCCGGGTGCACACCCGACGCCCTAGCAAGGTGCGCGCACCCGGGCAGGGCTCACACTTGGCGAACGGGGCGCACTTCGCGAGGGAGGGTGTGCACCTCGACGGGGGTGGGTGGCCGGGGTGGATTCGCACGTGGGTCGCGGTTTGCTAAGTAAACACTGCGACAAGCTCATAACGGGTGCGATCATACCAGCGTTAGTGCACCGGATCCCATCAGAACTCCGCAGTTAAGCGCGCTTGGGCCGAAGTAGTACTGGGATGGGTGACCTCCCGGGAAGTCCCGGTGTTGCACCCTTTTTTAGTTTTTCGCCGGGCATCGCAATGCTATTTGAATAAACCTTTTGCCCGTTTGCGTTCTCGTCGGGGCCGGGCCGGGCCGGGGTGCGCTGCCCGCACTACCGCGCGCGCGGGGGCGACACCGAGCGCGCACCCGAGGCGCCCCGAGCACACAGGCCACGGTGCAACCCGGGCGTTGTGCGCGCACCCCGGTGCGCCCGAGGTGCTGCGCGCGCACCCAGGTGAAATCGGTGTGCACCTCGGCCAGTGCGCGCTCGGTCGAGTCGCGCACGTTGGCCAAGGTGCACGGTGATGTTTCTTACTCTAAGGTTCCGCACCAGACGCCCGGGACAGGTGAGCGAAGCTGGGCGGGGCCGGGTGCGCGGCCGGGGCAGGTGCACGCAGCTGGAGAGAGCTTTGGAGCACACTTCGGAGCGCACCAATGATGCGCTCCATTCAAAAGTTTCCTGAAAAGGCAAAAAAAGTTGAGATTATAGAATTTCCCACTTGAGAGATTGTAAAAAAAAAAAATTTAAAATGAAGGAAACGCGGGTGCCAAGGTGTGCGCAGCCCAGCCAAGGTGTGCGCACCAAGGCGCCCACCCTGGCGAAGGTGCACGCAAGGTGCGCACCCGAGGCAAACCGGACAATTAACCCAACTTTCGACTTCGCGCGCACCTTGGAGCGCACTTCGGAGCGCTCCTTGGTGCGCACCAATCTTGGGCACCTCGGAGTGCACCATGGCGCCCACCAAGGTGCGCACCCGGGGCAAACCGAGCTCCGACTTCGTGCGCACCTTGGAGCGCACGAAAGGTGCGCACCATGGCGCCCACCAAGGTGCGCAGCCCAGCCAAGGCGTGCGCATCAAGGTGCGCACCCTGGCGAAGGTGCGCACCCGGGGCAAACCGAGCTCCGACTTCGTGCGCACCTTGGAGCGCACAAAAGGTGCGCAACCCAGCCAAGGTGTGCGCACCCCGGTCAAACCGAGCTCCGAATCGTGCGCACCAGAGGTGCACGCCATCGTGCGCACCTTGGAGCACACTTCGGAGCCCTCCTTGGTGCGCGCCGATGTTGCGCACCTCGGAGCGCACCCGGGGAAAACAATGCAATTAACCCGACTTTCGACTTCGTGGGCACCTCGGAGCGCTCTCGGGTTCGCACCTCGGAGCACACCGAGGTGCGCACCTTTGATGCGCTGCCTTCACCAATTTCCAGAAAAGGCAAGAAAACATTGAGAAGGTGTGCGCACCGAGGTGCCCACCCTGGCGAAGGTGCACGCGAGGTGCGCACCCGGGGCAAACCGGGCTCCGACTTCGTGCACGCCGCACCTTGGAGCACACTTCGGAGCGCTCCTTGGTGCGCACCAGGGCGCGCAACCCAGCCGAGGTGCCCACCCCGGCGAAGGTGCACGCGAGGTGCGCACCCGGGGCAAACCGGGCTCCGACTTCGTGCACGCCATGGTGCCCACCGCGGCGAAGGTGCACGCGAGGTGCGCACCCGGGGCAAACCGGGCTCCGACTTCGTGCACGCCGCACCTTGGAGCACACTTCGGAGCGCTCCTTGGTGCGCACCATGGTGCCCACCAGGGCGCGCAACCCCGCCGAAGGTGCACGCGAGGTGCGCACCCGGGGCAAACCGGGCTCCGACTTCGTGCACGCCGCACCTTGGAGCACACTTCGGAGCGCTCCTTGGTGCGCACCATGGTGCCCACCAGGGCGCGCAACCCCGCCGAAGGTGCACGCGAGGTGCGCACCCGGGGCAAACCGGGCTCCGACTTCGTGCACGCCGCACCTTGGAGCACACTTCGGAGCGCTCCTTGGTGCGCACCAGGGCGCGCAACCCAGCCGAGGTGCCCACCCCGGCGAAGGTGCGTACCCGGGGCAAACCGGGCTCCGACTTCGTGCACGCCGCACCTTGGAGCACACTTCGGAGCGCTCCTTGGTGCGCACCATGGTGCCCACCAGGCCGCGCAACCCAGCCAAGGTGTGCGCACCAAGGTGCACGCGAGGTGCGCACCCGGGGCAAACCGGGGTCCGACTTCGTGCACGCCGCACCTTGGAGCACACATCGGGGCGCTCCCGGGTTCGCACCGGCGTTGCGCACCGTGGTGGGCACCTCGGAGCACACCAAGGTGGGCAGCGAGGTGCGCACCTTTGATGCGATGCCTTCACTAATTTCCA